>NC_057812.1:261350806-261650806 GCF_018294505.1 Triticum aestivum | reverse complement strand
TAACAAAAGCTAGGACGAAGTTGTTGGAAAACCACCAACGAAAAGAATAAGGTTATGGTCTTATGGAATACATCTCCAATTATGAGGTGACAACCTGCCACTCACGGGGAAAAGAATTGGATTTATAAGAGCAAGGAGACGAGAAACTTATTTCACCGGGAGGATAGATGAAGAACTTAGGTTGTTTATGAGCACCATAAGTAGCAACAATCCTTAGGGAAGGCTTTAGGTGGAATATAACCCAAGATAACTCCAACAAAGAGGTTGATGGATTTAAAATCTCCCATTCTTGATAACTTGTGAATCACGAAGCATGAAGGGAAATATCAAGAATGACATAGCGCCACCTCAAAAGATATGCGTGAAAGAATTGCACTCCAGATTGGAAGATGAAAAAAAAAAACTTGAGCTCCTTAGAAAAGAATGTTGATGAACACTTCGAGAAGGAATTAAATCCTTGATGAACCACCTACTACCTTCTCTTAGGTAAAAAAGCATAAAACAAGATAGGCCCTGACTCTCCATTATGGAGAATTAATGGAGATTATCCTGTCTTCAATTCTTGCCTTTCGCACAATGTTGCTTCCAAGTACCTCCTTACGACTGTCCATACATTTTTTCCATTCTTTCATTTTCATGTCTCCACTTCTTTTAGAAATCCAATATGGACAGGTGAGATTCATAGGATGACCTGACCGTATGTTCAAAACATCAAGACGACCATTCTGATACATCAGATGAGGCACACAATCATTTGGGATTTTCTGTTGAAAAACATAGTAATAACTTCGCAATTAGTAATGTAGTTAAGTTTTAAAAGAACTTATGCAAAAGATGCACGGATGTCGTAATACTAAAAAAATCTTACCATGGCATCTCCATGGATGTTATCATAGTTCAACACATGCACTAGTGGCACGTATTGACCATAATGTGGAGGAGTTTTATAATAGATATTGTAATTCTCAAGATCAGTACAAAATGTGACCAGATGATTTTTCTCCTGATAAGTTAACTCAGAGCCATCGGTGTAGTAGGTTCTATCTACCATGTTCCGCACATTGTTTGAACAATGAAAATAAGTTGTCCATGGAAATAAGTTGTCAAGTATTTTGAAATGAACAATATAAATTAGTTAATAACTATGTTTGAGAAACTCACATAGCGGTAGAATTGGAAGCGTGTCAACAAGGACCCAAATGTCCATATTGTCTTGGTCGATGTCAGGATCACCAAGATCCATGGTGTAAAAGTGCTACTATCCCTGTGTGGTTTTGGTAATTCCTAACAGCATATAGCCCATTGACCTAATGCTATTTCAAGATAAATATTTCACGAAAGCTCAATGTTTGGCATGGCATGGATTAGAAAGTGGACCCCTCAAAATACTAAGAACACATGTTGGCTCAAGCTCAAGACTCTACATTTTACTTTTAGTGATCCAAGATCACATTAAGTCCATAGGAAAAGCCAATACTATTAAAAGGGGATGAGGTGTTGCTTAATGAGTTACTTGCTCAAAATGCTTAGTGATATGCTTCAAAACCCCGAACTACTTTCTCACATACACATATGTCCCAAACCAAAAGCCAAACTTGGCCCCACCGAAATTTCCTACCCGGCGCCACCGAGTTCACTTGACATAGCCACTGCCACAAACCCTAGTCATTTCGGTCTCACCGATAGGGATCTCAGTCTCACCGAGATGGGATTGCAACCTCGTTGTTTCCCTTCATGACGTTTTGGTCCAACCGAGATGCGTGATCGGTCCCACTGAGATTGCAATGCAAACTCTCTGTTTCCCCTTTGTAACGTTTCGGTCTAACCGAGATGAGCAAATCGGTCCCACCGAGTTTGCCTGACCAACTCTCTGTTTTCCTATTACCAAAATCGGTCCCACCGAGTTTATGTAATCGGTCTCATCGAGATTATGTTATGCCCTAACCCTAATGGAATCGGTTCCACTGAGTTGACATGTCGGTCTCACCGAAAATCTTAACGTTCACATTTTGAACTAAATCGGTCTGACCGAGTTTCATGATTCGGTCCCACCAAGTTCGGTGATTTGTGTGTAATGGTTAGATTTTGTGTGCAGGCTATATATACCCCTCCACCCACTCCTCATTCGTGGAGAGAGAGCCATCAGAACATGCATGCACTTCCAACATACATTTTCTGAGAGAGAACCACCTAGAATTGTGTTGAAGTCAAGATATTCCATTCCAACCACATAAATCTTGATATCTAGCCTTCCCCAAGTTGCTTTCCACTCAAACCATCTTTCCACAAAATCCAATCCTATGAGAGAGAATTGAGTGTTGGCAAGACTATCATTTGAAGCACAAGAGCAAGGAGTTCATCATCAACACACCATCTATTACCTTTTGGAGAGTGGTGTCTCCTAGATTGGCTAGGTGTCACTTGGGAGCCTCCGTCAAGATTGTGGAGTTGAACCAAGGAGTTTTTATGGGCAAGGAGATCGCCTACTTCGTGAAGATCTACCCTAGTGAGGCAAGTCCTTCGTGGGCAATGGCCATGGTGGGATAGACAAGGTTGCTTCTTCGTGGACCCTTCATGGGTGGAGCCCTCCATGGACTCGCGCAACTGTTACCCTTCGTGGGTTGAAGTCTCCATCAACGTGGATGTACGATAGCACCACCAATCGGAACCATGCCAAAAATCTCCGTGTCTACATTGCGTTTGCTCCCTCCAAACTCCTCCCTTTACCTTCATATGCAATTGTTTTACATTCCACTGCTATACTCTTAGAATTTCATGTGTAGGTTAATTACTTGACTTGTGCTAAGTTGTTAAAATCTGCCAAGGCTTAAAATTGGGAAAAGGCTAGATTTTTATTTGGTCAAGTAGTCTAATCACCCCTCCTCTAGACATAATTTCGATCCTACAAGTGGTATCAGAGCTTTGGTCACCATTTGCTTTGATTTACATAGCTTTTGGTGATCATAGCCTTGGTTTCACAACCTAGGAGAGTATGGCGTCTAGCGAGGGAAATTACCACCGTAGAGGCCCTTACTTTGATGGTACTAATTTTGCTACTTGGAAGCATAAGATGAAAATGCATATTCTTGGACATAACCCTGCCGTTTGGGCTATTGTGTGTATTGGCTTGCAAGGTGAATTCTTTGATGGGAGAGAACCGAACCGAGAAGCTACCGCGGAAGAGTTGAAGATGCTGCAATACAATGCTCAAGCTTGTGATATTCTCTTCAACGGACTGTGCCCCAAAGAATTCAACAAAATTAGTCGTCTGGAGAATGCAAAGGAAATTTGGGATACTTTGATTGATATGCACGAAGGTACCGACTCCGTCAAGGAATCCAAATTGGATGTGCTTCAAAGTCAACTTGACAAGTTCAAAATGAAGGATGGTGAAGGTGTCGCTGAAATGTACTCTAGGTTTGCTCTCACCACAAATGAGATTGCCGGCTTAGGAAGTGAAGAGATGACCGACAGATTCATCATCAAGAAGATCCTAAGAGGCTTGGATGGAAAATATGATACCGTGTGCACATTGATCCAAATGATGCCCAATTACAAAGATCTCAAGCCAACGGAAGTCATTGGAAGAATTGTTGCTCATGAGATGTCACTTAAGGATAAGGAAGAGCTCCACAACAAGTCAAGTGGTGCTTACAAAGCCTCATGTGATGCTCTCACATCATCAAGTGAGAAACAAACCTTCAATGAAGAATTGAGCCTAATGGTGAAGAACTTCAACAAGTTCTACAAGAGTAGAAGCAAGGAAAGAAGTTACAAGTCAAGATCCTACAATGACAAAAGATCTTCAAGTCGTGAACATAATTGCTACAATTGTGGAAGACCCGAACACTACTCCAATGAGTGTATGGCTCCCTACAAAAGAAGAGAAGATTCTCCCAAAAGAAGAAGTAGGAGAGAAGAATCACCACCAAGAGAGAGAAGGAGTAGAGATGACCGTTATGAACGAAGAACATCACGGAGAAGCAAGGATTTGGAAAGGAAGGACAAGTCATCAAAGAGCTACACAAAATGAAGACATCAAGCTCATGTTGGTGAATGGGTATCCGGCTCCGACTCCGACAATCACTCCGACTCTGAATATACTCAAGATGAAGGTGTTTCCAGTCTAGCACTTGTGTCAACCAACTCCTACGACATATTTGAGTCACCAAATGAAGGAATTGGAAGATGCTTCATGGCTAAAGGCCCAAAGGTATCACACCCTGAGTATGTTGATTTCAATAGTGATGAAGATGATTTGCTAGGTAATGATGATTTACTTGTTCACAATTCTAGTGATGAAAACTATGATGAACTTGCTATTAATCATGCTAATCAAGATAAAATGAACGACAATGATAAGAAGGAGATTGAGAGTCTAACTAAAGAACTAGACACTCTTAAGTTAGCTCATGAAACTACCTTGGAAGATCATCGAGAACTTTTAAAGACTCATGAGAATTTGCGCTTTGAAAAGCTCAACCTTGAGCAAGAGCATGAGTTCTTAAAGGCAATCAATGATGACCTTCGCAAGAAAAGTTCTTCTTACATTTCCAAGCGTTTACTCTTGTCTACTTACATGCCACAAGTTAAATCTAGCAACAAGAACAAGAAATATTCTTCTTCTAGTAGTAACAATAATCATGCTAAAACCAACATTGCGGCTTCTAGTAGTTCTCTTGATTCCACTAATGATTCTCTTAGCCAAGTTACACTTGAGAAAGAAAATATCTTATTGAAGGGAATTATAGAGAAAGGTGTTTACAAGAGTCTTGCCGGAAGTAAGAAATTTGAGGAAATTGTACACAATCAAGGAAGACACTGAAAGAATCAAGGTGTTGGTTTTGAAGAAAGTTCAATGCCAATGGAGTTGAGTGGGAGGAAGATCAATACCCCAAGACAAAGTTTTTTCCTCAACAAGAGAAGTATGATCCTACTTCTTTCCAAGGAACACAAGCTCAAGATGATCTTCCACCACAAGACCACAAGCTAAAGGGCAAGGACAAGCTTCAAGAGGATATTGATGCATTTGAAGAAGCCCCTAAGGCATTGGTCAAGTGGGTTCCCAAGACTACATCAAGTTCTACTTCATCAAGTACGACTACAACTACAAGGATTCCCATCAAGATGGTGTGGATCCCGAAGAAGAAGAACTAGAGAGTTCTTGAGGGTGACTCCGCCAACATACTTCACTCATATCATTTTGGCAAGAACAAGTGCAAACAACTTCCATATCTTGCACTAGTTCAAGGAGTCACAAACCCTCTTGTTGGTAAGACAAGGGACAAGGTAACCTAATGCATTCATGGACATCATCTCATGTGAATATCACTCTATGTCTATGGATATCCTTGTTTGTTCCTTGTGGGACTAACCCGTGTAGGTATTGAAAGTGCAACTCACTCCAAAGGATTGCTCCGAATGATCTACATCAACTTTGAGCACCGACATCTTCAACACCTACATGAAGTCATCATCGACAAAACCCAAGGTTAGTTCATCCCTCCTAGGGGGGATATCACATCTAGGGGGAGCTTTACTCTAATCAATTGAGCTAAAGCAACTCTAACGATGTGAACACAACAATGCATTATGTAAAAGTGGTAACCCCACTTGTGCTTAAACGATGAGTATGACCTATGATCAAATGTTCTCATTTGACTCCTCAGTCAATATACTCATATATATAGATGACCTAGCCATCGCCAAATTGCTTGATAGATGCTAGAGTGATTGTGCATGCTTTGCCACATATTTCATTTGCCATCTTATTGTGTGAGCATGTTGGTTGCATGTTTTACTCATTCGAGGACATCCATTTGTTGCCTTGATTGTTTGGCTTTTTCTCCTTTGCCAAATGGATGGACAAGAATGCCTAAGGAGCACTTGGCGATGGCTAGGTCATCAAACTCTATTCATGCTACATCACAAAGTTTGATCAAGTCAGATTTGAACCACTCTGTGTGAGGAGCACTTGGAGTCCCCAATTCGTCATAGACTTAAACTTCCAAAACCTCTTTGTGCATTTCGGTATGACCGAGTCATCCATTTCGGTCACACCAAGATCACTAAGTTGATCTAGGTTTTCAATCTCGGTGCAACCGATTTGAACTTTTCGGTCACACCGAGTTGCAGTAACCGCTTTCGATTCTGCATCTCGGTGCCACCGAGTTGTTCCACTCGGTCACACCGACAGGGTCGGGATATATATACCCACAGGTGAGATTTTGGAAATTTCTTCAAACTCCTCAGCCCGTGCGTGTGTCCTGCTCTGCTTCCTCGGGTCTCCGGATCATCTCCTCGCCGCCAGCAACTTCCCGCCGCTGGTTTCCATCATCGTCAACGGAAATCTGCTCCGTCATTGTCGCTGTAGCGAACTCCCGCCGAACTAGGGTATGGGTTCGACCCTTGTGCTATTCTTTTACCCCTGATTCATAGCACATTGTTTTGCCATGATCCTTACCACGTATGCAAACACTCTATCCACTAAGAAAATCCTTTAGGTTAGATTTGAATTGAAAATTTAGAGTTAGGTCTCCGCCGAACTCATCTCGGACCGACCAAGTTGTAGAAATCGGTCTCACCGATTTGGCTTAGGCCGCAGCACTTGCAATTTTCGGTCTGACTGAAAACTGCAAATCGGTGTGACCGATTTCGATTCTCTGTGAAACCCTAGCAGTCTCGGTGCCACCGAACTGTGACTCGGTCTGACTAAGTTCACTAGTTTAGGTTCCAAAAGCTGCTTCGGTATCACCGAGTTTACAAATCGGTAGCTCCGAAATGCTTTTTGTGGAGAACTAAAACTATGTTTTTAAGTCATCGGTTTTGCAAAACCTCTGCACTTTGTGATGCTTATCCACTCTATGTGATCTACATCTATTCACAAGGTCTGTTGTCAGTGAGTTTGCAGAGATGTCTGATCAGAGTGACAGTCAAAACAGGTCTGAGGAACATGTGCAGCTGAGTGAGGGTTCAGATCCCTCGAGCACTTCTGATGATGGCAACAGGAGCACTCCCAGCAACTTGCCAAAGGCAGCCACCAGATCTAGGAAGAAGAGAACCTCAGAATTCGAGGATGAGGATTATGTTGCCACTGAGGAGGGATTAAGCTCCAAGAAGAAGGTGCTGAAAAAGGAGTATGGCACAGCTGCTACAGTTAAGCCAGGAATGAATAAGAAGGCTCCAACAAAGAGAATTCGTATGTCTAAGGTCAGAGCCTCTACTCAAGAAACAATGGAGTTCACTCTTGAACCCAAAGAAGCTGGAGAGGAAAAGAAGAGAAAGGAAAGAGTCAAGAAGACCATTGCCAGAGTCAATGGCCAGCCCTCCATGATGAAAGATCCCTATGAAGATGATGAAGAAGAAGAGGATGCTCCAGCACCCAAAGCTCATAAGCTTATGGGAGATGCTATAAAGTCAGGGGCCGCAACATCAAAGCCCAAAGCTGCCCCCAAAGCTCAAGCTCAGAAGCCTGGTAAGCCCAAGAGGAACACCAGAAGTATACCTGCTGAAGAAAAGAACAAGGCCCCAGTGCCTCAGGCCGAAGAAGAAGATGATGAGTCTCTTATTTTGAGAAAATTGAAGCCCAAGATTCTAGACCATAATGATGCTCATCCAGTCGCTGAGAACATGGACATTAGGAAAGATTCAGGACTGAGATTGTGGAGAAAGTCTGATCCTTATGCTGTGAGGAGGAGGACTGTAGTTGACTACCGGTTTCATACAAAGGAACAACAAGACTTTGATGAAACTATTCTGCTTGACAAGAAGCCCATTGCGTGTGACATGAGATGGGTGTTGGGGAACATAGTAATTTCAAAAAAAATCCTACACACACGCAAGATCATGGTGATGCATAGCAACGAGAGGGGAGAGTCTTGTCTACGTACCCTCGTAAACCGGAAGCGGAAGCGTTAGCACAACGCGGTTGATGTAGTCGTACCTCTTCACGGCCCGACCGATCAAGCACCAAAACTACGGCACCTCCGAGTTCTAGCACACGTTCAGCTCGATGAGGATCCCCGGACTCCGATCCAGCAGAATGTCGGGGAAGAGTTCCGTCAGCATGACGGCGTGGTGACGATCTTGATGTTCTACTATCGCAGGGCTTCGCCTAAGCACCTCTACAATATTATCGAGGATTATGGTGGAGGAGGGCACCGCACACGGCTAATAGATCTCAAGGATCAATTATTGTGTCTAGAGGTGCCCCCTGCCCCCGTATATAAAGGAGCAAGGGGGAGGGGCGGCTGGCCAGGAGGAGGCACGCCAGGGAGGAGTCCTACTCCTACCGGGAGTAGGACTCCCTCCTTTCCTTGTCCAACTAGGAGAGGGGGAATGAAGGGAGAGAGGAGGGAAGGGGGGGGGGCGCCGCCCCTCCCTCCTTGTCCAATTCGGACTAGAGGAGGAGGGGCGCGCAGCCTGCCCTGGCCGCCCCTCCTCTGCTCCACTTTGGGCCCATGAGGCCCATTAACCCCCCCAAGGGGGGGGGTCCGGTAACCCCCGATACTCCGTTTTATATCCGATAACTCCCGGAACCATTCCTGTGTCCAAATATAGTCGTCCAATATATCAATCTTTATGTCTCGACTATTTCGAGACTCCTCGTTATGTCCGTGATCACATCCGGGACTGCCAACAACCTTCGGTACATCAAAATATATAAACTCATAATGAAACTGTCATCGTAACGTTAAGCGTGCGGACCCTACGGGTTCAAGAACAATGTAGACATGACCGAGACACGTCTCCGGTCAATAACCAATAACGGAACCTGGTTGCTCATATTGGCTCCTACATATTCTACGAAGATCTTTTATCGGTTAGACCGCATAACAACATACGTTGTTCTCTTTGTCATCGGTATGTTACTTGCCCGAGATTTGATCGTCGGTATCTCAATACCTAGTTCAATCTCGTTACCAGCAAGTCTCTTTACTCGTTCCGTAATACATCATCCCGCAACTAACTTATTAGTTGCAATGCTTGCAAGGCTTAGGTGATGTGCATTACCGAGAGGGCCCAGAGATACTTCTCCGACAATCGGAGTGACAAATCCTGATCTCGAAATACGCCAACCCAACAAGTACCTTTGGAGACACCTGTAGAGCACCTTTATAATCACCCAGTTACGTTGTGACGTTTGGTAGCACACAAAGTGTTCCTTCGGTAAACGGGAGTTGCATAATCTCATAGTCACAGGAACATGTATAAGTCATGAAGAAAGCAATAGCAACAAACTAAACGATCAAGTGCTAAGCTAACGGAATGGGTCAAGTCAATCACATCATTCTCCTAATGATGTGATCCCGTTAATCAAATGACAACTCATGTCTATGGTTAGGAAACATAACCATCTTTGATCAGCGAGCTAGTCAAGTAGAGGCATACTAGTGACACTCTGTTTGTCTATGTATTCACACATGTATTATGTTTCCGGTTAGTACAATTCTAGCATGAATAATAGACATTTATCATGAAATAAGGAAATAAATAATAACTTTATTATTGCCTCTAGGGCATATTTCCTTCAGTCTCCCACTTGCACTAGAGTCAATAACCTAGTTCACATCGCTATGTGATTTAACATCAATAATTCACATCACCATGTGATTAACACCCATAGTTCACATCGTCATGTGACCAACACCCAAAGGGTTTACTAGATTCAATAATCTAGTTCACATCGCTATGTGATTAACGCCCAAAGAGTACTAAGGTGTGATCATGTTTTGCTTGTGAGAGAAGTTTAGTCAACGGGTCTGCCACATTCAGATTCGTAAGTATTTTGCAAATTTCTATGTCAACAATGCTCTGCACTAAGCTACTCTAGCTAATTGCTCCCACTTTCAATATGTATCCAGATTGAGACTTTGAGTCATCTGGATCAGTGTCAAAACTTGCATCGATGTAACCTTTTATGACGAACCTTTTGTCACCTCCATAATCGAGAAACATATCCTTATTCCACTAAGGATAATTTTGACCAATGTCCAGTGATCTACTCCTAGATCACTATTATACTCCCTTGCCAAACTGAGGGCAGGGTATACAATAGGTCTGGTACACAACATGGCATACTTTATAGAACCTATGGCTGAGGCATAGGGAATGACTTTCATTCTCTCTCTATCTTCTACCGTGGTCGGGTTTTGAGTCTTACTGAACTTTACACCTTGTAACACAGGCAAGAACTCCCTTTTGACTGTTCCATTTTGAACTACTTCAAAAACTTTTCAAGGTATGTACTCATTGAAAAACTTATCAAGCGTCTTGATCTATCTCTATAGATCTTGATGCTCAATATGTAAGCATCTTCACTGAGGTCTTTCTTTGAAAAACTCCTTTCAAACATTCCTTTATGCTTTGCAGAATAATTCTACATTATCTCTGATCAACAATATGTCATTCACATATACTTATCAGAAATGCTGTAGTGCTCCCATTAACTTTCTTGTAAATACAGGCTTCACCGCAAGTCTGTATAAAACTATATGCTTTGATCAACTTATCAAAGCGTATATTCCAACTCCGAGATGCTTGCACCAGTCCATAGATGGATCGCTGGAGCTTGCATATTTTGTTAGTACCTTTAGGATTGACAAAACCTTCTGGTTGCATCATATACAACTCTTCTCTAATAAATCCATCAAGGAATGCAGTTTTGATTATCCATTTGCCAGATTTCATAAAATGGGGCAATTGCTAACATGATTCTGACAGACTTAAGCATAGATACGAGTGAGAAACTCTCATCGTAGTCAACACCTTGAACTTGTCGAAAACCTTTTTACGACAATTCTAGTTTTGTAGATAGTAACACTACTATCAGCGTCCGTCTTCCTCTTGAAGATCCATTTAATCTCAATGGCTCGCCGATCAATGGGCAATTCAATCAAAGTCCATACTTTGTTCTCATACACGGATCTCATCTCAGATTTCATGGCCTCAAGCCATTTCGCGGAATTTGGGCTCATCATCGCTTCCTCATAGTTCGTAGGTTTGTCATGGTCAAGTAACATAACCTCCAGAATAGGATTACCATACCACTCTGGTGCGGATCTTACTCTAGTTGACCTATGCAGTTTGGTAGTAGCTTGATCTGAAGTTACATGATCATCATCATTAGCTTCCTCACTAATTGGTGTAGTAGTCACAAAAACAGATTTCTGTGATGAACTACATTCCAATAAGGGAGCAGGTACAATTACCTCATCAAGTTCTACTTTCCTCCCACTCACTTCTTTTGAGAGAAACTCCTTCTCTAGAAAGGATCCATTCTCAGCAACGAATATCTTGCCTTTGGATCTGTGATAGAAGGTGTACCCAACATTTTCTTTTGGGTATCCTATGAAGACGCACTTCTCCGATTTGGGTTGAGCTTATCATGTTGAAACTTTTTCACATAAGCATCGCAGTCCCAAACTTTAAGAAATGGCAGCTTAGGTTTCTTGCCAAACCATAGTTCATACGGTGTCGTCTCAACGGATTTAGATGGTGCCCTATTTAACATGAATGTAGCTGTCTCTAATGCATAACCCCAAAATGATAGTGGTAAATTTGCAAGAGACATCATAGATCGCACCATATCTAATAAAGTACGGTTACGATGTTCGGACACACCATTACACTGTGGTGTTCCAGGTGGCGTGAGTAGTGAAACTATTTCACATTATTTTAACTGAAGGCCAAACTCGTAACTCAAATATTTTACTTCTGTGATTATATCGTAGAAACTTTTATTTTTGTTACGATGATTCTCCACTTCACTCTAAAATTCTTTGAACTTTTCAACTGTTTCAGACTTGTGTTTCATTAAGTAGATATACCCATATCTGCTCAAATCATCTGTGAAGGTCAGAAAATAATGATACTTGCCATGAGCCTTAACACTCATCGGACCGCATACATCAGTATGTATTATTTCCAATAAGTCAGTTGCTCGCTCCATTGTTCTGGAGAATGGAGTCTTAGTCATCTTGCCCATGAGGCATGGTTCGCAAGCATCAAGTGATTCATAATCAAGTGATTCCAAAAGTCCATCAACATGGAGTTTCTTCGTGCGCTTTACACCAATATGACCTAAACGGCAGTGCCACAAATAAGTTGCACTATCATTATTAATTTTGCATCTTTTGGTTTCAATATTATGAATATGTGTATCACTACGATCGAGATCCAACGAACCATTTTCATTGTGTGTGTAACCATATAAGGTTTTATTCATGTAAACAGAACAACAATTTATTCTCTTACTTAAATGAATAACCGTATTGCAATAAACATGATCAAATCATATTCATGCTCAATGCAAACACCAAATAACACTTATTTAGGTTCAACACTAATCCCAAAAGTATAGGGAGTGTGCGATGATGATCATATCAATCTTGGAACCACTTCCAACACACATCGTCACTTCACCCTTAACTAGTCTCTGTTCATTCTGCAACTCCCGTTTCGAGTTACTACTCTTAGCAACTGAACCAGTATCAAATACCGAGGGGTTGCTACGAACACCAGTAAAATACACATCAATAATCTGTATATCAAATATACCTTTGTTCACTTTGCCATCCTTCTTATCCGCCAAATACTTGGGGCAGTTCCGCTTCTAGTGACCAGTCCCTTTGCAGTAGAAGCACTTAGTCTCAGGCTTAGAACCAGACTTGGGCTTCTTCACTTGAGCAGCAACTTGCTTGCTGTTCTTCTTGAAGTTCCCCTTCTTCCCTTTGCCCTTCTCTTGAAACTAGTGGTCTTGTCTACCATCAACACTTGATATTTTTCTTGATTTCTACCTTCGTTGATTTCAACATTACGAAGAGCTTGGGAATCGTTTCCGTTATCCCTTGCATATCATAGTTCATCACGAAGTTCTACTAACTTGGTGATGGTGACTAGAGAATTCTGTCAATCACTATCTTATCTGGAAGATTAATTCCCACTTGATTCAAGCGATTGTAGTACCCAGACAATCTGAGTACATGTTCACTGCTTGAGCTATTCTCCTCCATCTTTTTAGCTATAGAACTTGTTGGAGACTTCATATCTCTCAACTCGGGTATTTGCTTGAAATATTAACTTCAACTCCTGGAACATCTCATATGGTCCATGACATTCAAAACGTCTTTGAAGTCCCGATTCTAAGCTGTTAAGCATGGTGCACTAAACTATCAAGTAGTCATCATATTGAGCTAGCCAAACATTCATAACGTCTGCATCTACTCCTGCAATAGGTCTGTCACCTAGTGGTGCATCAAAGACATAATTCTTCTGTGCAGCAATGAGGATAATCCTCAGATCACGGATCCAATCTGCATCATTGCTACTAACATTTTTTAACATAACTTTTCTCTAGGAACACAATAAACTGGGAGCAACATCGAGAGCTATTGATCTACAACATAGATATGCTAATACTACCAGGACTAAGTTCATGATAAATTAAAGTTCAATTAATCATATTACTTAAGAACTCCCACTTAGACAGACATCCCTCTAATCTTCTAAGTGATCACGTGATCCATATCAACTAAACCATGTTCCGATCATCACGTGAGATGGAGTAGTTTCAATGGTGAACATCACTATGTTGATCATATCTACTATATGATTCACGCTCGACCTTTCGGTCTTCGTGTTTCGAGGCCATATCTGTTATATGCTAGGCTCGTCAAGTTTAACCTGAGTATTCCGCGTGTGCAACTGTTTTGCACCCATTGTATTTGAACATAGAGCCTATCACACCCGATCATCACGTGGTGTCTCAGCACAAAGAACTTTCGCAAAGGTGCATACTCAGGGAGAACACTTGTACCTTGATAATTAGTGAGAGATCATCTTATAAAGCTACCGTCGAACTAAGCATAATAAGATGTATAAAAGATAAACATCATATGCAATCAAAATATGTGACATGATATGGCCATCATCATCTTGTGCCTTTGATCTCCATCTCCAAAGTATCGTCATGATCTCCATCATCACCGGCATGAAACCATGATCTCCATCATCTTGATCTATATCAATGTGTCGTCACATGGTTATCTCACCAACAATTGCTCTTGCAACTATTGCTATCGCATAGCGATAAAGTAAAGCAATTATTTGGCGCTTGCATCTTATGCAATAGAGAGATAACCATAAGGCTTTTGCCTGTTGCCGATAACTTCAACAAAACATGATCATCTCATATAACAACTTATATCTCATCATGTCTTGACCATATCACATCACAACATGCCCTGCAAAAACAAGTTAGACATCCTCTACTTTGTTGTTGCAAGTTTAACGTGGCTGCTACGGGCTGAGCAAGAATCGTTCTTACCTATGCATCAAAACCACAACGATACTTTTTCAAGTTGGTGCTGTTTTAACCTTCGCAAGGACCGGGCGTAGCCACACTCGGTTCAACTAAAGTTGGAGAAATTGACACCCGCCAGCCACCTGTGTGAAAGCACCTCGGTAGAACCAGTCTCGCGTAAGAGTACGCGTAATGTCGGTCCGGGCCGCTTCATCCAACAATACCGCCGAACCAAAGTGTGACATGCTGGTAAGCAGTATGACTTATATCGCCCACAACTCACTTGTGTTCTACTCGTGCATATTACATCAACGCATAAAACCTGGCTCGGATGCCACTTTTGGGGAACGTAGTAATTTCAAAAAAATTCCTACGCACACGCAAGATCATGGTGATGCATAGCAACGAGAGGGGAGAGTGTTGTCTACATACCCTCGTAGACCGGAAGCGGAAGCGTTAGCACAACGCGGTTGATGTAGTCGTACGTCTTCACGGCCCGACCGATCAAGCACCGAAACTATGGCACCTCCGAGTTCTAGCACACGTTCAGCTCGATGACGATCCCTGGACTTCGATCCAGCAGAATGTCAGGGAAGAGTTCCGTCAGCACGACAGCGTGGTGACGATCTTGATGTTCTACTGTCGCAGGGCTTTGCCTAAGCACCGCTACAATATTATCGAGGATTATGGTGGAGGAGGGCACCGCACACGGCTAATAGATCTCAAGGATCAATTGTTGTGTCTAGAGGTGCCCCCTGCCCCCGTATATAAAGGAGCAAGGGGGAGGGGCGGCCGACCAGGAGGAGGCGCGCCAGGGAGGAGTCCTACTCCTACCGGGAGTAGGACTCCCTCCTTTCCTTGTCCAACTAGGAGAGGGGGAAGGAAGGGAGGGAGGAGAGAAAGGAAAGGGGGGGCGCCGCCCCTCCCTCCTTGTCCAATTCGGACTAGAGGGGAAGGGGCGCGCAGCCTGCCCTGGCCGCCCTCCTCTGCTCCACTTTGGGCCCATGAGGCCCATTAACCCCCCCCCCCGGGGGGGGGGGGGGTTCCGGTAACCCCCGGTACTCCGTTTTATATCCGATAACTCCCGGAACCATTCCCGTGTCTGAATATAGTCGTCCAATATATCAATATTTATATCTCGACTATTTTGAGACTCCTCGTTATGTCCGTGGTCACATCCGGGACTCCGAACAACCTTCGGTACATCAAAATATATAAACTCATAATGAAACTGTCATCGTAATGTTAAGCGTGCGGACCCTACGGGTTCGAGAACAATGTAGACATGACCGAGACACGTCTGCGGTCAATAACCAATAACGGAACCTGTATGCTCATATTGGCTCCTACATATTCTACGAAGATCTTTTATCGGTCAGACCGCATAACAACATACATTGTTCCCTTTGTCATCGGTATGTTACTTGCCCGAGATTTGATCGTCAGTATCTCAATACCTAGTTCAATCTCGTTACCGGCAAGTCTCTTTACTCGTTCCATAATACATCATCCCACAACTAACTTATTAGTTGCAATGCTTGCAAGGCTTAGGTGATGTGCATTACCGAGAGGGCCCAGAGATACTTCTCCGACAATCGGAGTGACAAATCCTAATCTCGAAATACGCCAACCCAACAAGTACCTTCGGAGACACCTGTAGAGCACCTTTATAATCACCCAGTTACGTTGTGACGTTTCGTAGCACACAAAGTGTTCCTTCGGTAAACGGGAGTTGCATAATCTCATAGTCATAGGAACATGTATAAGTCATGAAGAAAGCAATAGCAACAAACTAAACGGTCAAGTGCTAAGCTAACGGAATGGGTCAAGTCAATCACATCATTCTCCTAATGATGTGATCCTGTTAATTAAATGACAACTCATGTCTATGGTTAGGAAACATGGCCATCTTTGATCAGTGAGTTAGTCAAGTAGAGGCATACTAGTGACACTCTGTTTGTCTATGTATTCACACGTGTATTATGTTTCCGGTTAACACAATTCTAGCATGAATAATAGACATTTATCATGAAATAAGGAAATAAATAATAACTTTATTATTGCCTCTAGGGCATATTTCCTTCAATGGGTTGATTGGGAATTCATCCAGGAGAATGAAGATCACTTCCCAGGAGTTTATGACAGCTTCAAAGCATGTGGAGTAGATGAGTTTGTTGGACATAAGCTCACAAAATGGAAGGATGAGCTGATCATGCAGTTTTACTCGACTGCTCACTTTTATCCAGATGGGAAGATCATATGGATGCCAGAAGGTACTAGGTACCAATCCATAGTTGAAGAATGGGCAAAATTGATAAACGCCCCAGAAGAACATGAAGATGACTTGGATGGGTATGCCAAGAAGAAGAAGGACCACAACACTATGGCTAACATGTACGAGGAGATCCTAGATAAAGCTTTGGAGACTCACAAGCTTGGATCTGTACATTTCTTGTTGTCTGGTCTGCCAACTATCATCTGGATCCTAAGGCACACTCTGCTACCCAAGTTAGGAGATCACAAGATGATCATAGGGCACTCTATCAACTTGCTACAACTTTTTGATGTCCCTCAGAAGTTCAAGGTCATGAGTCTGATTGTAGAGACAATCAAGAGGACTGCTGCTGACCAGAAGAGAAGCTGTGGGTATGCTCCACACATTTAGGAGCTCATCAACTCCAAGATGGGCACAGGAACATATCTGTTGGATAAGGAGCATCTCCCCCTGTATCCTGATTTTGAAGATAATACTGTTGTGATGAATGAGGAACCATCATCAGTTCAAGCACAGGAGAAGAGGGCCAAAGCAAAGGCCGAGAAAGCTGCCAAGATGAAAAGTGTTGAAGAGGCATCTCAAGTTTTCCTAAAGAGCAAGCAAGATCAACTTGCATATCTGATCCAGTCTACACCAAGGATTGAGAAGGGCTTGGCCACCCTGACTCAAAACCAGGAGAGCTTGGAGAGGATCATAGAGACCAATTTTTATGATCTTGATCTAAAGGTAGCTGAGATTCAAACAACAGTTGAGCAGCTTCAGGAGGAAGCAGAAGAGAAGAGAGGCAAGGCAACCACATATGCATTTCAGTGAGTGCCAAGGAGTCAGAGGTCTGCTGCCGTGCTAGTGACAGATTCTAGAGCTATAACATCAGCACCAACAGCTATAGCTCCAATGCCACCTCTAGCAGCCACTCCACCAGCTCCAACTACATCAACAGATGACTTCGTCCTTGGAGTTCTCTCTACACCACCTCCCGAAGACCAAGCCTGAGAGACGCATAGCACTATGCATATTTGAACTTTCTGGTAACTTGTTGCCAAAGGGGGAGAAATATGTATAGATCATAGGCTTCGAGAGAGTGTTTTGCGTCTTTGCCTTTGGTTGAACTTTTTATTGTGTGAGATACTTTATGTCCTTGTGTGAGATACTTGTGTGATCATGTGATTGATCATTTGCTACCTTAATGCTTGCTTAGATGATACTATCTTTTATATCCATATATGATCATTCACTTGCTTGGTGATGAGTGCATGCTTTTAATTTCTATCATTTTGAGCGCTCCACCAAGATGTATATGACATGGAAGAGTAACCCATGATCCTAATCGATTGTGCAGCAAATTTTAAACAATGCACAAATTTAGGGGGAGCTCTTGCTTATCACATACTTCTCAAAGCGATGATGTTTTTCAATCCTATTATCATCTGTCGAAGCTTTGATCTATATGTTGTCATAAATTACCAAAAAGGGGGAGACTGAAAGTGCAACTATCCCTGGGTGGTTTTGGTAATTCCTAACAACATATAGCCCATTGAGCTAATGCTATTTCAAGATAAATATTTTAGGAAAGCTCAATGTTTGGCATGCCATGGATTAGAAAGTGGACCCCTCAAAATACTAAGAACACATGTTGGCTCAAGCTCAAGACTCTACATTTTACTTTTAGTGATCCAAGATCACATTGAGTCCATAAGAAAAGCCAATACTATTAAAAGGGGATGCGGTGTTTCTTAATGAGTTGCTTGCTCAAAATGCTTAGTGATATGCTCCAAAACACTCAACTACTTTATCACATACACATATGTCCCAAACCAAAAGCCAAACTCGGCCCACCGAAATTTCCTACCCGGCGCCACCGAGTTCACTTGGCATAGCCACTGCCACAAACCCTAGTCATTTCGGTCTCACCTATAGGGATCTCAGTCTCACCGAGATGGGATTGCAACCTCTCTGTTTCCCTTCGTAACGTTTCGGTCCAACCGAGATGAGCATCGGTCCCACCGAGATTGCAATGCAAACTCTCTGTTTCCCCTTCGTAACGTTTCGGTCTAACCGAGATGAGCGAATCGGTCCCACCGAGTTTGCCTGACCAACTCTCTGTTTGCCTATTACCAAAATCGGTCCCACCGAGTTTGTGTAATCGGTCTCACCAAGATTACGTTATGCCCCAACCCTAATGGAATCGGTTCTACCGAGTTGACATGTCGGTCCCACCGAAAATCCTAACGTTCACATTTTGAACTAAATCGGTCTGACCGACTTTCATGATTCGGTCCCACCGAGTTCGGTGATTTGTGTGTAGCGGTTAGATTTTGTGTGGAGGCTATATATACCCCTCCACCCACTCTTCATTCATGGAGAGAGAGCCATCAGAATATGCCTACACTTCCAACATACATTTTCTGAGAGAGAACCACCTACAATTGTGTTGAGGTCAAGATATTCCATTCCAACCACATAAATCTTGATCTCTAGCCTTCCTTAAGTTGCTTTCAACTCAAACCCTCTTTCCACCAAATCCAATCCTATGAGAGAGAGCTGAGTGTTGGGGAGACTATCATTTGAAGCACAAGAGCAAGGAGTTCATCATCAACACACCATCCATTACCTTTTGGAGAGTGGTGTCTCCTAGATTGGCTAGGTGTCACTTGGGAGCCGCCGTCAAGATTGTGGAGTTGAACCAAGGAGTTTGTATGGGCAAGGAGATCGCCTACTTTGTGAAGATCTACCCTAGCGAGGCAAGTCCTTCGTGGGCGATGGCCATGGTGGGATAGATAGGGTTGCTTCTTTGTGGACCCTTCATGGGTGGAGCCCTCCGTGGACTCGCGCAACCATTACCCTTTGTGGGTTGAAGTTCCATCAATGTGGATGTACGATAGCACCACCTATCGGAACCACGCCAAAAATCTCTGTGTCTACATTGCGTTTGCTCCCTCCAAACTCCTCCCTTTACCTTCATATGCAATTGTTTTACATTCCGCTACTATACTCTTAGAATTGCATGTGTAGGTTAATTACTTGACTTGTGCTAAGTTGTTAAAATCTGCCAAGACTTAAAATTGGGAAAAGGCTAGATTTTTATTTGGTCAAGTAGTCTAATCACCCCCTCTAGACATACTTTCGATCCTACATGGTGACAAGCATACCCTCATAAAAACCATACGTCTTACAAAGTGCTTCCCAATTTTTGCAACCAAAATGGGTCACGCTCTCAGAATTATACAGATTTACTTCAAAATCCACATCATGATGGGTCCTTAGGTGAATTTTCTTTGTTTCGAAATTTTCATGGTCTTCAAAACCCATCGTCTCCAAGAAATAGCGTCTTGCATGGCATGGGATAAGCTACTCAAATTGTAAAAGATGAAAATTACACGTTGAAATACTTGAAGTCATGCTTAATTACGAAAAAAACACTTTTCGTTGTTGCATACCATTTCAACATCGAAGGTCTCCTGAAGCTTAATGCTGAAGCGCCGATCTTCGTCCAGGTGAGGCCTATCGCACAGACCTCGGTCATCGTTGCACCAGCTGCACTCCCCCGGGAGACTTTCGTCGTCCTATGACGACATTTCCTACGTTCATAACTCAAAGATTAAACTTGTACAATTCAATATATGGACTATAAAAATTAAATTAGATCAGTATTATTCATCATGGGTTGACTATCGGTCTGCCGAGTCTATATGGTGGAGATTGTCCCTCACTGATTCCTCTCTGACATTTGCGACCGTCGGTGATGGTCGTTACTCCTCCTTCCCCTAGTGCATAACCAAGCTCTAGCACAAGGAGAAGAAGGAGAAATGACCCCCACGACAACAGTCGGGATTCTTCGTCCTCTCTCATATATGATGGACACACTCCCTCATAGATTTTTCGACCATCGGTGATGGTCGTTGTCGGTGTCAAAACCGGCGGATCTCGGGTAGGGGGTCCCGAACTCTGCGTCTAGGCCGGATGGTAACAGGAGGCAAGGGACACGAAGTTTTACCCAGGTTCGGGCCCTCTCGATGGTGGTAAAACCCTACGTTCTGCTTGATTAATATTGATGATATGTGTAGTACAAGAGTAGATCTACCACGAGATCGGAGAGGCTAAACCCTAGAAGCTAGCCTATGGTATGATTGTTGTTATGTATGTTGTCCTAAGGACTAAAACCCTTCGGTTTATATAGACACCGGAGAGGGTTAGGGTTACACAAAGTCGGTTACAATGGTAGGAGATCTGCATATCCGTATCGCCAAGCTTGCCTTCCACGCCAAGGAAAGTCCCTTCCGGACACGGGACGAAGTCTTCAGTCTTGTATCTTCATAGTCCAGGAGTCTGGCTGAAAGTATAGTCTGGCCATCCGGACACCCCCTAATCCAGGGCTCTCTCAGTAGCCCCTGAACCAGGCTTCAATGACGATGAGTCCGGCGCGCAGATTGTCTTCGGCATTGCAAGGCGGGTTCCTCCTCCAAGTACTTCATAGAAGATTTTGAACACAAAGATAGTTTCCGGCTCTGCAAAATAAGTTTCCACATATTTCCGTAGAGAGAATAATATTTACACCAATCTAATCTGCTGACGTATTCCGTAGCGTGACACACCACGGCCAAGGCTTTCTCCGAGTCGTTTCATTATCCCACCTCAGCACGTCATGCGAGGCGGTTTCCTTGACACGTCTTGTTAAAGCAGAGATCGTGTCCCCTTATTCCGGGATTCTCATCAATACGGGCGTGGGTAACCCAACCGCGCCATTGATTACGGCGCTTGGAGATAAGCGAGTTTTACCAGGCTGGTGGGGACACGCAGTTGCGTCTACCCATATAAGGGGATAAGGATCCACCTTTTCACCTACGCCTACTTCCTCCCTTGCTTATCCATTCTCGCGCACTCGAGCTCCAGCGCCCAAGTCCGCACTCCCCACCTCAACCTTCTCCAGCCATGTCCGGAGCGGGAGGCAAGTGGATGGTCTCCTCCATCACGGAGGGACACATCAAAAAACTAAGGAAGGCCGGATACTTGGCTAACGACATTGCGCACCGGCTTCCCGAAAAGGGGCAGCTCATCCCCACCCCTAGCCCCCATGAGAGGGTGGTGTTCCTCCCCCATTTCCACCGCCGTCTGGGCTTCCCTCTTCACCCATTTGTCCGGGGGCTCATGTTCTACTATGGCCTGGATTTCCATGATCTGGCCCCGAACTTTGTCCTCAACATCTCGGCGTTTATCGTCGTGTGCGAGGCTTTCCTCCGCATCCGCCCCCATTTCGGCCTATGGCTCAAGACTTTCAATGTCAAGCCAAAGGTAGTGCGCGGCAACCAGGCGAAGTGCGGAGGCGCCATGGTGGGCAAGATGGCCAACGTCTTATGGCTCGAGGGCTCTTTTGTGGAGACCCCGAAGGGGTGGCAATCGGGGTGGTTTTACATCACCGAGCCGTGCGACCCCCGAATGGGTCGCAGCCCCCGAGTTTCGATCCGGACCCCCTATGCGGCTCACCTCCTGGAAGGAGATGGGCCTGTCGTGGGGTAAAAAAGGAGAGCCGACCGGACTCCAAACATGCGTCCAAACCCTGGTGGACAAGAAGCTCAAACTTGTCAACATAGTCCAGGTTATGCTCATCCGCCTGATCCTCCCATGTCAACAACGGGCTTTCAACTGTGGGAGTTCGACTCGGTGCGGCACCAAACTCTGAGCAGGCTCTTCGACACGATGTACGAAGATGCCTGGAAGGTGCTTTTCAAGGGCGCCGAGGCCCCCGCATCCGCTACCGAGGATCGCGGATTCAGTATGCAGCGTCACGCTCATGCGGTAAGCTGTTTTTTCCTTCTACAGGGTATCAGTTTTTCATAGTTTGACTCCATGCGGGATCTAAGCTCCCTTACCTTTGACAGGATTGGCAGGTGACGTTCGGACATATCAACTGTCCGGCTCCTTTGCCTGAAGGCCCAGCGGACGCTCGCTTGGCGAAGCTGCTGGTTCCGGCACCCTATGTGGTGCCGGAGAAGAAGGCCGCGAAAAAGGCCACGGTGACTCGAAAGAGTGCCCGGCGCCAGGAGGTGTCGGATCCATCATCCGACGGTTCCGAGGCGCATTCCTCCCATGCAGACGAGGAGGAAGAAGAAGATACCTCTCCCCCTCCGGCGGGAGGAGAGAAGAAAAGGAAGGCCGCCCTCTCTGGGGAGGCCGGAGGGTCCAAGAAGGGGAAAACCCTTCCTCCGGACTACTCCACCGACGCCGACGACCGTGGAGAGGAGTGGCCGCCCAGGGCCAAGCCCCTGGCAAAATCGTAAGTATCCGGATACCAGAGTAATTCATAGTATTCGTTTATTGCACAACTTTCCCTTATGTCGAATATGTTTATGCAGCCCACCCAAAGACCGGCTCGACGTGTCATCGAGCGGCTCACTGGACTCGTCGGATGTGAACTCGCTTCCGATGGCTTCCTCCCCCCGTCCTACGGACGACACCGAAGTGTTGTCCCAACAGGTTCCAAGCCGCGAGGAGGTGGTCCTGGAGGCGCCGCAAGGTGACCTCCCGGACTCCAGGAGTAAAGGGGATGAAACCCCCCAGGGCTCCAAGTCCGGCACTAGGCACCGCTCCGGAACCTTCAAAGGTTCCAGAGTCCGTCGGGGGACCTCCTTCCAAGAGGAGCAAGCCCACTGTGCCGGTGACCCCCGTCCAACCGGAGGCGCCGGACAATCTGTTGGAGGCGCTCCAAGGCGCCTCCATCGACAAGGAGCACCGCACCATTATGAGTGTAGTGGTCCAGAAGGTTCAGTCCGCCAAGAGCGGACTGACTGAAGCTTGTACTAGCCTTTTAACAGGCTTTGAGGTAAGTAAAGAATGTGTAAATAATATTACCACATAGACAGTAGCCCCTGATGCTCTGTTTGGCGTTCGGGAAGAAAAGCCGAATAGAGGATCAAATAAAATTCGCAGGAGTCTAACAAAAAGGAGTCAATATGCGTATGCAGGCTTCTCTGCTTGCGTCCGCCGCACTGACTGCAGAAGTGGACATGCTAAAGCAGAACCTCGAGCGGTCCGAGCAAGAGCTCGAGCGTGCCAAGAAGCAGCTCGAGGACAATGAAGGTAAGAAATACCTTGTTTAAATATATATAAAAAGGTGCAATTGCAAAAAATGACAGGATTACCATGGCTATTGTAGGGGCCACGTCTGAGGTAGCAACCCTTAAGCAAGCGCTGCTCAAGGCCGAGAAGAAGGCGGCCACGGAGCGCACCGAGTAGGAGTAGTATGAGGCCCAGGTTGGCAAGGTGCGGCAAGAGCTCCAGGTTCTCATGAAAAAACATGAGAGTTTGGAGCTTGACTCAAAGACGCGAGCGTCCGAGCTCGCGGCGGCTATTGAAAATGCCAAGTCTGCCAAGGCCGAATCCCAGAAGACCCTCCAGGAGTTGGATGAGGTGAAGAAGATAGCGGCGGGTAAGGCATTCTTTATGCAAAGCAAACACATAAACGTGAGTTACTTGTTACTTACCCGAATTCGGAGCTCTCCAGGAGCGTTTGCAGATCTTCCCCGGAGTGTGTCCGATGCCACCGCATTCTATCGAGCCGAGGAGGGCAGCTCGACAGAGAAGGTGTTCTGGTCTCAGTATGCTGAGGCCGGACACCCCGTGCCCCTGAGCGACTAGCTGAAGCAACTGGTCGAGCTCCACAAGGCGGCCGAACAGGCCATGAAGGGCCTCCTAGTTCGGCTGTGGCCTGGAGAGGCTCTGCCTGGGAGCTATTTTGGGCTGGTGCGGCGGCTGGTGCAGGCCTGTCCAAGGCTCGAAGTCATCAAGCGCTCCGTCTGCATTGAAGGTGCCTGTAGGGCCCTTGCCCGTGCTAAGGTGCACTGGGGTAAGCTGGATGCTGAGAAGCTTGTGAAGGACGGGCCACCGCCGGGGTAAGAGCATCGCAAGCCCGAGAATTACTATAAGGATGTTCTGAAGGGTGCCTGCCTTGTGGCGGATGAATGTTCTAGGGATGTAATTTTTGAGTGAAACTTGCTCGTTTTGTCCTGTGCGCTGAAAACTTGTTCATATGCGCTAAGCAATGCTGTTGGAATTTAAAATATTACCTTCTATGCGGCTGTTTATCAATTTTGAGAGATGGCGAGCCGTCGGCTTCTGCCCCCGTGCCGCTAGTGTTGGGGTGTTCGGGGATAAACCTGAGCGCTCTTTTTCCCATGTTTGGGTCCTTCGAGGGAGGCGCTCAGCCCAACGAACAAGGCAATCAGACTATAATGCGTGAACACTCTCACTTAGCCATAGAATTCTATAATTTTAAATTTCGGCGAAGCCCCTGGTATTTGGAAGACCGAGTTCGGGGCGCTATCCACGCCTTGACCGGACAGAGCCGGCTCCTCGCTCTAAGCGGCATAAGTCGTTAGGGACTCGAAAAACCTCTCGAACAGCGACCAGCTCTCGCTTCATAATGACAGTCAGTTTTAGCTTTCTCCACTGAGGTGCTCGACCCAGCTCAACTAGGGCACAATCGCAGTGGTTCTCCTAGTGCTACCTTAGCCGATATAGCGGAACGTAAGGCACCAACACATAGGAGCCGGGCAAACCCAACTATTGACCCAAGACATGATTCGGAGCCGATGCATATAATGCTATAAGTTCGGGGTGCCGCACTTGTTAAAGTGTTCGGACTTCTCACACCATATTGAGGGGTACTAAAGCCCCTGGCGTATTTAGGCCGTACCAAAGTGTACGGGTGCAATATGTCGTTAAGGAACATATATACATATAAAAAAAGAGTAATGCAAAAATAGACAAAAGCTATGCACTGTTTATTAAAGAAGGCTGCGATCAAAGCAGAACGATACAAATAATGCGATAAGCAAAAGGTTGGACTATGTAACATGTCCGTTCCAGGGGCAAGCTGCGGAATAGTATGCGAAACAGGTATACTGCTCGTGATAGAGACCACCTGGGAGTTCCGTAATGCGGCGTGGCTTGTCTGCTTCCCTGGTTCTTGCCTCGTTTGTGCGACAATTGAACTGCCGAACAGGTGTTCTGAAGGGTGGAGTCCTGAAAGTAAGAGAAAATTAAAAAATCAGCAGCCCCTGGTGCGGTTTAAGCCGTGTTTCGGGCGTGCCGTGATGGTGCCCCTCCCCCTGTACCCATGGTATTTCTAGAGCATAGTTATGTACGCGAAGTACTGGTATCGCATTTTTGCGAGGGCTGGGGTTGGGCCGCATTGCTATGCCTGCTCAGGTCGTGCTAGGCGATCTTGTTGTAGGTTACTCCGGGCGCGCTTGAAGGTGTCTGGTCGTTTAATGGCCGGACTGGAGAACTGCCTGGAGAGGCTGCTTTGTACTTCTGCTGCAAGGGCCGCCGTGTGCTCCTTCGTTCGGAGGGAGCATTCGGTGTTTCCATTGACCGTAATTACTCCTCGAGGGCCTGGCATTTTGAGCTTAAGGTATTCATAGTGCGGTACCGCATTGAACTTGGCGAATGCGGTTCACCCGAGCAGTGCGTGATAGCCACTGCGGAATGGGACTATGTCGAAGATTAACTCCTCGCTTCGGAAATTATCCGGAGATCCGAAGACCACTTCAAGTGCGACTGAGACTGGTATTACGCATTTAAAGGTCGTTTTGGTGGGCTTAATCCTCGAGGGATCTATGCCCATTTTCCGCACTATATCATGGTAAAGCAGGTTCAGGCTGCTGCCGCCGTCCATAAGGAATCTAGTGAGATGAAATCCATCAATAATTGGGTCTAGAACCAATGCGGCGAATCCGCCATGACGGATGCTAGTGGGATGGTCCCTTCGATCAAAGGTGATCGGGCAAGAGGACCATGGGTTGAACTTTGGGGCGACTGGCTCTACCGCGTATACGTCCCTTAACGCGCGCTTCCGCTCCCTTTTGGGGACGTGGGTTGCGTATATCATGTTCGTCGTCCGCACTTGTGGGGGAAAACCCTTCTATCCACTGTTGTTCGGCGGCCGGGGCTCCTCGTCGTCATCGCTATGCAGCCCCTTGTCTTCATTTTCAGCGTTTAACTTGCCTGCCTGCTTGAACACCTAACAATCCCTATTGGTGTGATTGGCCGGCTTTTCGGGGGTGCCATGTATCTGGCACAAGCGGTCGAGTATTTGGTCCAAGCTGGACGGGCCCCTAGGATTCCTTTTAAATGGCTTTTTCCGCTGACCGGATTTAGAGCCTCTGAATCCGGCATTAACTGCCGTATCCTCAGCATTGTCGCCGTTAATGCGGCACTTCTGCTTGTTGCGAGGCGACCTGCCACTACTGTCCCTGGTATCCGAATTACCAGGGTTCTTGGTCATATTGTTACTACGATCAAGCCAGCTATCTTCTCCCACGCAAAAGCGGGTCATGAGTGTCGTGAGTGCTGCCATAGACTTCGGCTTTTCCTGTCCAAGGTGCCGGGCAAGCCACTCGTCACAGATATTGTGCTTGAAGGCTGCTAGGGCTTCAGCATCCGGACAGTCGACTATTTGATTTTCTTTGTTAGGAACCGTGTCTAGAATTGCCTGGCCAATTCCTCTGGCTGCTGAATTACGTGACTTAGGTCATCGGCGTCTGGGGGTCGCACATAAGTGCCCTGGAAATTGTCGAGGAATGCGGCTTCCAGGTCCTCCCAACAACTGATTGATCCTGTTGGCAAGCTGTTAAGCCAATGCCGAGCTGGTCCTTTAAGCTTGAGTGGGAGGTATTTGATGGCATGGAAATCAGCGCCGCGGGCCATGTGGATATGAAGGAGATAATCCTCGATTACACAGGATCTGTTGTGCCATCATATGATTCGATATTTATGGGTTTGAAACCCTCAGGGATTTGATGCTCCATTATTCCGTCTGTGAAGCATAGTGGGTGTGCGGGGCCTCTATACTAGGCTATATCACGACGTGGCTCCAATGAGCTTTGTCTACTGTGTTCGGATCTGCCGAATTTGTGGCCGGCATGACGGATACCGTCTCGAGCCGTGGGGCGCCCACGCGATCTGTAGATCGATCTTGTTTGCCTTGCCTTCTCCTCCAACATATCTCATAAGTCTGGCGCATATTCCTGTGCCTTGGTACGGGGTGCGGCTTGAGTGGAGGGCCGAGAGGCCTCTCTGTCGCGGCCACGAGGTGGCCGGTCGGCCGCATCAAGTGCTTCCTCCTCTAATCGGGGTAGCAACCTGCGCTTTGGGTAGCTCTTGGAGGGGCGTTCGAGTTTATGCTCTTCGGCCACAAGGACTTCAGTCCATCTGTCGACTAGCAAATCTTGATCAGCTCTAAGCTGTTGCTGTTTTTTCTTGAGGCTTCTTGCCGTGGCCATAAGCCTGCATTGAAAATGCTCTTGCTTGACGGGATCCTCTGGCACGACGAATTCGTCGTCGTCGAGGCTTGCCTCGTCTTCGGAGGGAGGCATATAATTATCGTCCTCGACCTCTCTGTCAGCCGCTCTCTCATGAGGGCTGGTTTCTCCATCCTCCTGTGCTAAATCTTGCTAGAGGGGGTTTTCTTCGGCACTTTCCGGAGTATTATTATCTCCCATGCTGGAATCACCGTATTTGTTTTGGCGGGATTTTGAGCGGCGCTGCTGACGCCGGCGCTTAGGCTATTTCTTGGAGGGGTCATCCTCCGCTGTTCCATCACCATCTCCTTCTTTTGGGGTGTCCACCATGTATATGTCATATGACGAGGTGGCTTTCCAGGGCCTAATAGGTGCTGGTTCTTCATCATCTCCTTCATCGACGTCCATACCGTCAATGTCTTCGAAGTCGAAGTCGAGCATGTCGGTTAAATCGTCGACAGTGGCTACAAAGTGGGTGGTGGGTGGGCTTTGAATTTCTTCATCATTCGTACCCCAACCTTGCTGACGGTAGTCTGGCCAGGGCTCTCCTGATAAAGAGAGAGACTTCAGTGTCTTCAGAATATCGCCGAAAGGCGAGTGCTAAAAGATGTCCGCGGCTGTAAACTCCATGATTGGCGCCCAATCGGATTTGATCGGCAGGGGTGCGGAGGGTTCGGAGTCCGGAGAGGAGTCCGGCTCCTTGGAGTCACGAGTCTCGCAGAGTGCGGGGCTGGTGTTCGGCTTGATCGCCGTTGGGATTGCAACCCCCGAGGCGGTGTCCAACCACCTATCCTCGATCGGCGCAGTTGGCTCCGAATTAAGGGTCGAAGCCAATGCGGGTGCAGCCTCCAGGGCACTGTTCGGCGGCAGAGCTAGATCATGCTCGTCGGGACAGTGCGGCACGCTCGGTAGTGGCTCGAATCCGTCGAAGATCAAGTCCCCGCGGATGTCAGCCGTGTAGTTTAAACTTCCAAATCTGACCTGACGGCCAGGGGCGTAGCTTTTGATCTGCTCCAGACGGCCAAGTGAATTGGCCCGCAGTGCGAAGCCGCCGAAGACGAAGATCTGTCCGGGAAGGAAAGTCTCACCTTGGACTGCATCGCTATTGATGATCGTAGGAGCCATCGAGCCTGACGGCGACGACACAGAGGAACTCTCTATGAAAGCACCAATGTCGGTGTCAAAACCAGCGGATCTCGGGTAGGGGGTCCCGAACTGTGCGTCTAGGCCGGATGGTAACAGGAGGCAAGGGACACGAAGTTTTACCCAGGTTCGGGCCCTCTCGATGGACGTAAAACCCTACGTCCTGCTTGATTAATATTGATGATATGGGTAGTACAAGAGTAGATCTACCACAAGATCGGAGAGGCTAAACCTAGAAGCTAGCCTATGGTATGATTGTTGTTATGTATGTTGTCCTACGGACTAAAACCCTCCGGTTTATATAGACACCGGAGAGGGTTAGGGTTACACAAAGTCGGTTACAATGGCAGGACATCTGCATATCCGTATCGCCAAGCTTGCCTTTCACGCCAAGGAAAGTCCCTTCCGGACACAGGACGAAGTCTTCAATCTTGTATCTTCATAGTCCAGGAGTCCGGCTGAAGGTATAGTCCGGCCATCCGGACACCCCCTAATCCAGGACTCCCTCAGTCGTTATTCCTCCTTCCCCTAGTGCATAAGAAAGGTCTAGCACAAGGAGAAGAAGGAAAAACGACCCCCACGACAACAGTCGGGCTTCTTTGTCCTCTCTCATATATGGTGGATACACTCCCTCACTGATTTTTTGACCTTCAGTGATGGAGCCTTGACAGACTTAAAGTCAACTTGAAATGTTGTTTAATTATTTTTCGAGAAAATCCAGGCCACTCGATATTTCCTACATATTCTAGCACAAGTCATGCCAGAATTCATGGAAAAATCCGGCATGACCTTTGCTAAAAAAGGACATATCGAGCACCTGAAATTTGCCGAAACGGAAATTAATCAACACTCCGGCAAAACATAGGCCACTATAGGAGGTGTAACCTGCAAACATGGCCGGCCACTTGGGCAAGCACACATCCTATTTGAGCAACACAAGATATACATGTTTATATCTACATCATATGAGCATTCAAACTTGATGGAGTAGTTTTCCAATTTGAGCATTCAATAAGCAAAACCAAATCGTAAAATAAATTAGTATTCAAATTAGCATTCATTCAATAAGCAAAACTAAACCATCTCTTTCGTCCATACATCGTCAAATATTATCACTAATAGTTCTCGAATAGTATCATACATATAACATCACTAATACAGCTAAAACCATAGCGAATAACGGGTATCGGCGCGGGCAGTGGACACCCAAAGAGAAGGAACCATCACAGGATCATAGCTCTAGTCAGATCCCTAGAGAACCTCCCAGGTATTGGAGAACCTGCCCTCCAATGCAACCATGTAGCGACAGACATGCTCGTCCTCCTCGATGACACGGTGACGTACCACCTCCGCGGGGTCCTCAAGCCTCCGCACCATCACTGGCCCACCCGACCGCCACCAAAGAAGGTTTGGGTCAACGATGGGTTGGCTCCTCACCAAGCTACGCCCCCCGGAAGGTAGCACCTCCCAGTACCAGCCCGGCGGAGCCCAGTCCCGGACATGGCTCCTCACCAAGCCCAGACCTCCTCCGCCGAGTCGACGACGAGGATGCGGGATAGGCATCATCGACGTCGATGCGGGAATAATTGGTTTAACTAAAAAATAAACTAGTTGTATTAATTTTCTTACTAAAATTAAACTAGTTCTATAGTAAAATTTTAATTAGATCATCAAATCTCATATACCTAAATTTTCTTACTAAAAATAAACTAGTTTTATTAATTCAACTAGTTCAACTAAGCACTTACTATAAATAAAATAAACTAGTACTTACTAAAAATAAACTAGTTTAACTAGTTCTATTAATTTTCTAACTAATTCTATTAAACACTTACTAAAAACCAGTAAAAAAACTATATTGAATTTTTTCTATAAACTAAACACCACTGCCCTAAATTAGCATCTACTTAATTAGTTACCTAACCTACTTCCCTAACTAAAAACATCTAATTAACAATACCACTACTGCCCTAACCTAATTAACATCTACTTAGTAACCAAATTAGTTAACCAAACGTCTAAAAACATCTAATTAACCTAGTTAGGACGCTCGCGTCTTTGAGTCAAGCTCCAAACTCTCATGTTTTTTCATGAGAACCTGGAGCTCTTGCCGCACCTTGCCAACCTGGGCCTCATACTACTCCTGCTCGGTGCGCTCCGTGGCCGCCTTCTTCTCGGCCTTGAGCAGCGCTTGCTTAAGGGTTGCTACCTCAGACGTGGCCCCTACAATAGCCACGGTAATCCTGTCATTTTTTGCAATTGCACCTTTTTATATATATTTAAACAAGGTATTTCTTACCTTCATTGTCCTCGAGCTGCTTCTTGGCACGCCCGAGCTCTTGCTCGGACCGCTCGAGGTTCTGCTTTAGCGTGTCCACTTCCGCAGTCAGTGCGGCGGACGCAAGCAGAGAAGCCTGCATACGCATATTGACTCCTTTTTGTTAGACTCCTGCGAATTTTATTTGATCCTCTATTCGGCTTTTCTTCCCGAACGCCAAACAGAGCATCAGGGGCTACTGTCTATGCGGTAATATTATTTACACATTCTTTACTTACCTCAAAGCCTGTTAAAAGGCTAGTACAAGCTTCAGTCAATCCACTCTTGGCGGACTGAACCTTCTGGACCACTGCACTCATAATGGTGCGGTGCTCCTCGTCGATGGAGGCGCCTTGGAGCGCCTCCAACAGATTATCCGGCGCCTCCGGTTGGACGGGGGTCACCGGCACAGTGGGCTTTCTCCTCTTGGAAGGATGTCCCCCGCCGGACTCTGGAACCTTTGAAGGTTCCGGAGCGGTGTCCGGCCTAGAGCTGGACTTGGAGCCCTGGGGGGTTTCATCCCCTTTACTCCTGGAGTCCGGGAGGTCACCTTGCGGCGCCTCCAGGACCACCTCCTCGCGGCTTGGAACCTATTGGGACAACACTTCGGTGTCATCCGTAGGGCAGGGAGAGGAAGCCGTCGGAAGCGAGTTCACATCCGACGAGTCAAGTGAGCCGTTCGACGACACGTCGAGCCGGTCTTTGGGTGGGCTGCATAAACATATTCGACATAAGGGAAAGTTGTGCAATAAACGAATACTATGAATTACTCTGGTATCCGGATACTTACGATTTTGCCAGGGGCTTGGCCCTGGGCGGCCACTCCTCTCCACCGTCGTCGGCGTCGGTGGAGTAGTCTGGAGGAAGGGTTTTCCCCTTCTTGGACCCTTTGACCTCCCCAGAGAGGGCGGCCTTCCTTTTCTTCTCTCCTCCCGCTGGAGGGGGAGAGGTCTCTTCTTCTTCCTCCTCGTCTGCACAGGAGGAATGCGCCTCGGAACCATCGGATGATGGATCCGACACCTCCTGGTGCCGGGCACTCTTTCGAGTCCCCGTGGCCTTTTTCGCGGCCTTCTTCTCCGGCACCACATAGGGTGCCAGAACCAGCAGCTTTGCCAAGCGAGCGTCCGCTGGGCCTTCAGGCAAAGGAGCCGGACAGTTGATATGTCCGAACGTCACCTGCCAATCCTGTCAAAGGTAAGGGAGCTTAGATCCCGCATGGAGTCAAACTATGAAAAACTGATACCCTGTAAAAGGAAAAAACAGCTTACCGCATGAGCGTGACGCTGCATACTGAATCCGCGATCCTTGGTAGCGGATGCGGGGGCCTCGGCGCCCTTGAAAAGCACCTTCCAGGCATCTTTGTACATCGTGTCGAAGAGCCTGCTCAGAGTTTGGTGCCACGCCGAGTCGAACTCCAACAGTTGAAAGCCCGTTGTTGACACGGGAGGATCAGGCGGATGAGCATAACCTGGACTACGTTGACAACTTTGAGCTTCTTGTCCACCAGGGTTTGGACGCATGTTTGGAGTCCGGTCCGCTCTCCTTTTTTACCCCACGACAGGCCCGTCTCCTTCCAGGAGGTGAGCCATGTAGGGGGTCCGGATCGAAACTCGGGGGCTGCGACCCATTCGGGGTCGCACGGCTCGGTGATGTAAAACCACCCCGATTGCCACCCCTTCGGGGTCTCCACAAAGGAGCCCTCGAGCCATAAGACGTTGGCCATCTTGCCCACCATGGCGCCTCCGCACTTTGCCTGGTTGCCGCGCACTACCTTCGGCTTGACATTGAAAGTCTTGAGCCATAGGCCGAAATGGGGGCGGATGCGGAGGAAAGCCTCGCACATGACGATAAACACCGAGATGTTGAGGACAAAGTTCGGGGCCAGATCATGGAAATCCAGGCCATAGTAGAACATGAGCCCCCGGACAAATGGGTGAAGAGGGAAGCCCAATTGGCGGAGGAAATGGGGGAGGAACACCACCCTCTCATGGGGCCTAGGGATGGGGATGAGCTGCCCCTTTTCGGGAGGCCGGTGCGCAATGTCGTTAGACAAGTATCCGACCTTCCTTAGTTTTTTGATGTGTCCCTCCGTGATGGAGGAGACCATCCACTTGCCTCCCGCTCCGGACATGGCTGGAGAAGGTTGAGGTGGGGAGTGCGGACTTGGGCGCTGGAGCTCGAGTGCGCGAGAATGGATAAGCAAGGGAGGAATTAGGCGTAGGTGAAAAGGTGGATCCTTATCCCCTTATATGGGTAGACGCAACTGCGTGTCCCCACCAGCCTGGTAAAACTTGCTTATCTCCAAGTGCCGTAATCAATGGCGCGGTTGGGTTACCCACGCCCGTATTGATGAGAATCCCGGAATAAGGGGACACGATCTCTGCTTTAACAAGACATGCCAAGGAAACTGCCTCGCATGACGCGGTGAGGTGGGATAATGAAACGACTCGGATAAAGGCTTGGCCGTGGTGTGTCACGCTACGGAATACGTCAGCAGATTAGATTGGTGTAAATATTATTCTCTCTATGGCAATATGTGGAAACTTATTTTGCAGAGCTGGACACTATCTTTGTGTTCAAAATCTTCTATGAAGTACTTGGAGGAGGAACCCGCCTTGCAATGCCGAATACAATCTGCGCGCTAGACTCGTCGTCATTGAATCCTGGTTCAGGGGCTACTGAGGGAGTCCTGGATTAGGGGGTGTCCGGATGGCCGGACTATACCTTCAGCCAGACTCCTGGACTATGAAGATACAAGATTGAAGACTTTGTCCCGTGTCCGGAAGGGACTTTCCTTGGCGTGGAAGGCAAGCTTGGCGATACGGATATGCAGATCTCCTACCATTGTAACCGACTTTGTGTAACCCTAACCCTCTCCAGTGTCTATATAAACCGAAGGGTTTTAGTCCGTAGGACAACATACATAACAACAATCATACCATAGGCTAGCTTCTAGGGTTTAGCCTCTCCGATCTCGTGGTAGATCTACTCTTGTACTACACATATCATCAATATTAATAAAGCAGGACGTAGGGTTTTACCTCCATGGAGAGGGCCCGAACCTGGGTAAAACTTCGTGTCCCTTGCCTCCTGTTACCATCCGGCCTAGACGCAGAGTTCGGGACCCCCTACCCGAGATCCGCCGGTTTTGACACCGACAACGACCATCACCGATGGTCGAAAAATCTATGAGGGAGTGTGTCCATCATATATGAGAGAGGACGAAGAATCCCGACTGTTGTCGTGGGGGTCATTTCTCCTTCTTCTCCTTGTGCTAGAGCTTGGTTATGCACTAGGGGAAGGAGGAGTAACGACCATCACCGACGGTCACAAATGTCAGAGAGGAATCAGTGAGGGACAATCTCCACCATATAGACTCGGCAGACCGATAGTCAACCCATGCGAGCGTCCGGTGCGAGGGACGGCGGTGCGCGCCCGAAAGGCGACAATTACGGCGGAGGCACGCGAGAATGAGAGTGTGAGGGCCGGGGGAGTGAGGTCGAGCATGGGCAGTTGGGTGGATAAGTAGCCCGTAGTAGTATCACTTTCACAGTAGCAGTAGTGCTTCCTACATAAAAGCGCTACTACTATGCCCGGCCTGGCAATTGTAGTAGTGGCATGTTTTATGAAAACAGCGCTACTAGTAAATGCATAGTAGCAACGCTTGCCAAAAGCAAGCGCTACTGATAAGTAGTAGCAGCATTTTGTTATAAAAAGCGCTACTACTATGCTACTGTGCATAAGCATTTTCCTAGTAGTGTTAGATCTTGCAATTAAATCTTTTAGTTTCTTGTTTTATCACTAGTTTGGTTTATAAAAGAAAACTACAAAAAATGGAATTGAGGTTGCATCATATTATTCATGTTTATAATGTCTTTCGTGAAAATGATGGAAAGGAAAATTGTGCTCAATTGTTAGAAGAATAATGCTATAAAATGTTTGGCATGAATGATGAGCATGATTGCAATGTTGTTAGTATGAATTCTTTGAATATCCATGATGCTAATGATATGAAAAACCATAAGCTTGGGGATGCTATGTTTGATGAAGATGATATTTTTAGTCCCCCAAGATTTGATGTGCAACTTTGTTATAATGATTGCATGCCTCCTATTTGTGATGATTATAATGATGAAAGTGGATCTGGAGATGTCATAACTTTATTTAGTGATGAATCCACCATTTTGGATGAGGCTTCAATTTACTACGATAACAAAGTTGCTATCGATGATGATTATGGTGATGACATGTATTCTATAAGTAATAATGATAACCATGTAACTTCTCATCATGATGTTAGTTTTTACTCCCATGATAGTTATTTTTCTGAGTTTGCTCCCACTACTATTGATGAGAATAAATTTGCTTACGTGTAGAGTAACAAAATTTCTATGCTTATGCATTATGAAAAGAATGATTTATGTGATAGCTATATTGTTGAATTAATTCATGATGCTACTGAAAATTATTATGAGAGAGGAACATTTTCTTGTAGGTATTGCAATAATATTGAGTTTCCTCTCTATGTGTTGAAAATATTGAAGTTATGCTTGTTTTGCCTTCCTATGCTAGTTGATTCTTGTTCCCATAAGTTGTTTGGTCACAAAATCCCTATGCATAGGAAGTGGGTTAGACTTAAATGTGCTAGTCATATGCTTCATGATGCTCTCGTCATGTTCCAATTCTTATCTTTTATGCGAGCATCATCGAAATCATCATGCCTAGCTTAAAAGGCATAAAAGAAAAGCGCTTGTTGGGAGATAACCTGTCGGTGTACTAGAATAGGGGTACCCTAGTACCCCGAACTTGTGCACGGGCAGTTGCAGAACCCCGCGGCAAAGGCTTGCCGGGCGAACGCCAAGATCCCCCAAGGTTCCCTTGGAGCCATCCAAGAACAAAGTATTTAAGCTAAGGAGAGAAGACCCCGGCAAGAGGAGCTTGCCGGGAAGGCCAACCAAGGCGCTCCAAGGAACTTGCCGCAACGCGCCACGCGCTCCGGCAAGGCAACAAGGCCCCGGCAAGAGGAGCTTGCCGGGAAAACCAACCAAGGTACCTCGAGGCCCGGTGAGCGACAAGCTTCCGGACCCGACAAGATAACAGCAGCGGCAAGGCGCTTGCCGCGGCAGGCGGCCACTCTGTGCCCATGCTCCAGCGCATCCACCAACGTGTCGCTCTGGGGACCTCTCCGGGCGTGCGTGGCGGGAGGCTGTGCAGCCAGCGGTGCGCAGTGGCATGCGAAGCTGACAAGATCGCCATCGTGGCGAACGGTGGCGCCCCTAACGGTCCTTTTCTACACTGTTCGGGCGACTCAGACGGGCATTTAATGCCCTTGTCCCCTGCCGTCAGGGTTAGGTAGGGTGCACTCTACAAGCAACTGTATCAACTACCTCGCTTTTTACGTTTTTACCCTCCTCTGTGTTGCCACCTGTCGGTGACCCCTTTAGCGTATAAAAGGAGGCCCATGCGCAACGTAGGGGGGGGGGGTCAGTTCGGAGCCTTAGACAGTTTTCTTCGATCCATTGGTAGCCCAGAAAACATCACACTCTCTTGCTCGAGAGCAAGAACACCAGATAATACAACCAGACAAGCAGCAGTAGGAGTGTTATCTCTCCGGACAGCTCCGAAGCTGGGTAAATCGCTCGTGTGCCTCGCCTCGATCTGCTCTTCATGCGACCTCCGCCCCCCGCCAAATCGAAAGGGGCCCGGTCCGCCGGCCCCATAGGTGTTCGTGGATCAGTTCTCCCCGACATCTTTGGCGTGCCAGGTAGGGGGTGTCGAGATTGTGTGAACCAGATCCGGCGTTCACACGAGCTAGATCTTTATTCCCTTCATCAACATGCCACCGAAGAAGAAGACTTCGGCGGCAGCCGCTCCATCCACGTCACTTCCGCCACCGTTGGAGCAAACGAGTGGTGGGATGGACGCCGGTGGAAGAAAGGACGTCGACGAGGAAGCTCATGATGCCGCCAGGTCCAAGAACAAGGCTGCACAAACCTCGGCGACTGTACATGTCTCACACCACTCTCAGGAGGCGCAAGATCAACAGCGTCATGGCACTAGCAGTGCCATACGCATGATAGCCCAAGACCAAGCTGGTGGATCTCGGGGCGCTCAAGACCAGCATGTACGCTAGCGTGCTGGCACGAGCGGGGCACGGTCGCCTGGACGGGATACTGCTCCTTCTAACATAGTTAGAAGTTCGAGCACGTCCCGCTCCTCGCGCCGTCCGCCACTGCCACCCACCACCCTAGCAGAAGCCTTGGCGCGAGCTCAACTTCTCCTAGATTACCCTCCGACGTCGGACAAGATCGACGAATGGAGAGCCACCATTCAGAGTCTCATCGGCTACGCCAATGGCGACACTCCACGGCGGCCGAGTGCGTCGCCGCCGCGGCAGGACCGCCGGACGCGAGCCGGTGGCGACGAAACGGGCGGAGGTGCAACTACCATGCAATCACCGCCCCGAAGGCCAAGATTGCCGACTCGCCGGATCCACCTCGACAGCGACTTCACTGCATCGTCAGATCCACGAGCTCGTCGCGATCAGCGCCAAGTTCTTCATGATCGACAACAAGAAGATGCTCGAACCCGCATCGAGCGCCGAAGAGAAGCGCGACGTCAATCCGACAAGCGCGCTGGGCCCTCTATTGACATGCATGCGCCAGGGGAACTAGACGATCTGCCGTACGCGGTAGGTTGTCCTGCGTTCACTCGTGAGCTGCGGCAAGTCCAGTGGCCCAGCACAAAGAACTTCAAGCCAGACGTACCGGAGAAGTACGACAGCAAGACGCATCCGTCAGAGTTCCTCAGCATCTATACCATTGCGGTGCAAGCTGCCGGGGGACAAGATGACAAGATCCTTGCCAACTACTTCCCGCTGGTGCTCAAGCCCAATGTCTGATCCTGGCTCATGCACTTGCCGGACAACTCCATATCCTCTTGGGCTGATCTGTGCCATCAGTTTGTCGGCGCCTTTACAGGCGGACACAGGCCTCATGGCCAGGAGAGTGATCTTCATCTGCTCGCCCAGAAGGAAGGAGAGCCCCTGCGCAAGTACATTCAGAGATTCAGTAGTGTGCAACACAACATCCCAGACGTCCACCCTGCCGCGGTGATCAACGCGTTCCATCAGAACATGCGGAACCGCAGGATGCGGGAGGAAATGGCGGTGTGCAAGATCAGGGACATCAGTGAGTTATATGCACTGGCCGACAAGTGTGCGCGTGCTGAGGAAGGGAGGAGACTCCCCGGAGAAAATATAGGAGCTGGAGGATCTGACAGCGAAGATGCTGCCCTGACAAGGAAAAACCGGCGGCGGAACAACAGGAGGAGAAAAGGCAAAGAAGTGCTAGTTGTTGAGCAGTCCGGCAACGGTGGCAGCGCCAAGGAAGCCAAAGCTGGTGACTCCGGTAAGGAGGTTGCCGCGGAGGCAGCAGTCGCCGACAAGCAGGACGGCCCCAACAAGCAATATTGCAAGATCCACCGCACCAAGGGCCATGATCTTCAGAACTGTAAGAAAGTCGAACAGCTTGTTGAGCAACAGAAAGCTGAATACGAGCGGCGCGACAAGGAGAAGGCCCAGGAAGGAGCTGGTGGATCCGACAAGAAACGTCCTGGCCGAGGAGGACGCCGCGGCAAGGCCAAGCAGCGGCAAGGAGACAGACCTCCTCGTGGCCGCGACAAGGATGAAGATGACGACGACGATGAAGATATGGATGATGAGGAGACTAATGAGCAGGAGTTCCAGAAAGCCACAGAGGTCCTGTGCATTGACGGTGGTGCTTCTCTGCATGCCTTGCACCGCCAGCTCAAGTAGTGGGTGCGGGAAGTTAATGCAGCAGAACCACCCGTCGAGTCACGCAAGCCTCTGAAATGGTCTAGCACGCCTATCATCTTTGATATTGAGGACCACCCGGATCGCATAACTGCGGTCGGGTGCTTGCCGATGTTGGTTTCACCAACAATCCGCAACCTCAAGGTCACTAAGATGCTAGTTGACGGCGGGGCCGGCTTGAACCTGATCTCCTCCGCGGTGCTCCAGAAGCTCCAGATCCCTGACAGCGAGCTCGAAGAGACCGGCACATTTCAAGGAATCAGCCCGGGAAGGAGCAAGCCAAAGGGAAAGATCACGTTGCCGGTAACATTTGGCAGTGGGATGAACTTCAGGACTGAGAGGGTCACGTTTGACGTTGCCGCCTTTCCATTACCTTACAATGGAATCCTTGGCCGTCCGGCACTCGCCAAGTTTATGGCAGCCTCTCACTATGCGTACAACGTACTAAAAATGCCAGGCCCAATAAGTGTCATCTATGTCCCTGGCGACAAGAAGGATGCTCTTATCTGTGTCGACAAGATCTACCGGGAAGCAGCAGCCGCAGCAGAACGCAGGACACTTGCCACTGAAGCTCCCGGGGGGAAGAAGAAGACCAAGTCCGGCAAGAGCTCTGATGCCTACTCCGGCAAGCGCACCTCTTCGGAGTGCTGCGCTACCGTCGAGGACGCACCATCGAGCTCCACCGGCAAGTGTAAGAAGGCAATGGCAGCTCCACCTGAGACTAAGAAGGTGTCCGCCAAGGAGGATGGCACTGGCGGTACCTTCACCATCAGCGCCACTCTTGACCCCAAATAGGAAAGCGTGCTCGTTGCTTTCCTGCGGGCGAATGTCGACGTGTTTGCGTGGCAACCGTCTGATATCCCCGGTGTTCCCAGGAAAGTGATTGAGCACCACCTTGCCGTCTGTCCTCATGCGCGGCCCGTCAAGCAGAGAGTCAGGAAGCAGGCAGTAGAGCGCCAAGAATTCATCGCAGAAGAAATCAAGAAGTTGGAAGCAGCAGGCCTTGTCAGAGGAGTACTCCATCCCACGTGGTTGGCCAATCCTGTTGTTGTGCGCAAAGCTAACGGGAAATGGAGACTTTGTATTGACTTCACTGATGTTAATAAAGCTTGTCCCAAAGACCCATTTCCCTTGCCGCGTATTGACCAGATTGTTGACTCCACAGCCGGATGTGATTTGCTTTCATTTCTTGATGCATACTCAAGATACCATCAGATCTTCATGGCAGAAGAAGATGAAGAAAAAACCGCATTTATCCCCCCGTGTGGCACGTACTGCTTCGTACGGATGCCTTTCGGTTTGAAGAATGCTGGTTCAACATTCGCAAGGGTAGTCCACCATGCTTTTGAGCCACAAATACACAGAAATGTGGAAGCTTACATGGATGACATAGTGGTCAAGAGCAAGAACAAGGCGACCCTGATTCAAGATTTAGACGAAACATTTGCAAACCTGCGCAAGATCAACCTCAAGCTTAACCCCGAGAAGTGCGTGTTTGGAGTCCCTTCCGGCAAGCTTCTCGGGTTCTTCATGTCTCGGCGGGGAATTGAAGCCAATCCCGACAAGATCAAAGCCATCGAGCAGATCGAAGCACCAAAGCGCGTCAAGGATGTACGAAGGCTTGCCGGTTGCGTGGCTACTCTTAGCAGGTTTATCTCTAGATCTGCTGAGCGCGCCCTGCCATTTTTCAAAATTTTGAAAAAGGCAGGTCCAATGAAATGGACTCCGGAAGCGGAGGCTGCGCTGCAGGACTTGAAGAGATACCTGTCCTCCACTCCGACGCTTGTCGCACCTAAGCCGCAAGAGAAGTTGCTGCTGTATATAGCGGCAACCAATCAAGTGGTTAGTGCTGCGTTAGTGGCGGAGAGGGAGGCAGATGATGAGCCAACAACCACGGCAGATCCATCCAGCGACAAGCAGGGGGCTTCGCCGACAAGCTCTGGTCCCGACAAACATGGGTTTGCGCAGGAGCATGATAAGATGCCAAGGAGAATGGTGCAGCACCCAGTTTACTTTGTCAGTTCTCTTCTGCAAGGGGCTAGATCAAGGTATTCTGGTGTGCAGAAGTTGCTTTTCGGCCTCCTCATGGCCTCGAGAAAGCTGCGCCATTACTTCCAAGCACATGAGATCACAGTCGTCACTCGCTTTCCGCTGAAGAGGATACTGCAAAATCCAGAAGCAACGGGCAGGATTGTTGAGTGGGCGCTGGAACTGTCAAGCTTTGGTCTCAAATTTGAGAGCACTTCAACTATCCAAAGTAGAGCATTGGCAGAGTTCATAGCAGAGTGGACGCCAACCCCAGATGAAGAAATTTCAGAAACAAGCATCCCCGTCAAAGAGGCAAACAAAGAGTGGCTGATGTACTTTGATGGTGCCTTCTCGCTGCAAGGCGCCGGTGCAGGCGCGCTGCTTGTCGCACCCACCGGAGAGCACCTCAAGTACGTAGTCCAGATGCACTTTCCCAAAGAGCAAGCAACCAACAATACAACAGAGTATGAAGGATTGCTTGCCGGTCTCAGAATCACAGCAGACCTTGGGATCAAGAAGCTCATTGTCAGGGGTGACTCACAGCTTGTCGTCCGACAAGTAAACAAGAACTACCAGAGTCCGTTGATGGAAGCGTATGTCGATGAAGTGAGGAAGCTAGAAGAGCACTTTGACGGCCTACAATTGGAGCATATCCCAAGAGCTCAGAATGATATTGCTGACGGCCTGTCAAAGTGCGCCGCACTAAAGTTACCTGTGGAACAAGGGATCTTTGTGCTTAAGTTGACTCAACCATCCGTAACACCATCAACTGGACAAAGCAAGAAGAGGAAGTTGGTTTCCGGCGACTACTTTCCGGCAGAGCTCCCCGAAGCCGCCGCCAAGAAAGTCCCCAAGAAGGCTGAGGGGCAGTCTGCTCCGGCAAGCCTAATGGTTTGTTCCGTTGAAGCAGACGCTCCCGACAAGTTTTGCTCCGGCAAGCTTGCCGGGGAACATCAAGCTCCGGCAGGGCCGCAAGTCCTTGCCGTAGAAGCAGATGTTCCCGCAGCAGCAGATGTGCCTTTAGTCCTTGTCGAGCCACAAGCTCCAGCATGGGCACAGCAGATTCTCCATTTCCTTCAGACAGGAGAACTTCCCGAAGAACAAGAAGAAGCGGAAAGAGTAGCCCGGCAGTCAAGTATGTACCAGTTTGTCGATAGCATACTGTACAGAAGAAGACTCAACAGTGTGAAATTGAAGTGTATTCGCCGGGAAGATGGACAAAAGCTGTTGGCGGAGATACATGGAGGCATATGTGGCCACCACATTGGTGCAAGAGCACTTGCCGGCAAAGCTTTCCGGCAAGGTTTCTTTTGGCCGACAGCCCTCCAGGATGCAACTGCACAAGTAACCGAGTGTGAAGCGTGCCAGTTCCACTCCAAACAGATACACCAGCCAGCTCAAGCTCTCCAGACGATCCCTTTATCCTGGCCATTTTCGGTCTGGGGGCTCGATATCCTCGGCCCCTTCCCCCGAGCTGTCGGGGGCTTTGAGTACTTGTACGTCGCAATCGACAAGTTCACAAAGTGGCCGGAAGTCCAGCCAGTGAGGAAGGTGACAGCACAGTCAGCAGTAAAGTTCTTCAGGTCGATTGTTTGCCGTTTCGGGATCCCTAACAGGATCATCACCAACAACGGCACGCAATTCACGAGCCGCACCTTCATGCAGTACGTCCAAGACCTTGGTGCCAAGGTCTGCTTCGCTTCTGTTGCTCATCCGAGAAGCAACGGTCAAGCAGAGAGGGCAAATGCTAAAGTGCTGCGCGGGCTCAAGACCAGAACTTTCGACAGGCTACACAGGTGCGGAAGGAACTGGATCGAGGAGCTGCCGGTGGTTCTTTGGTCGATCAGAACGACACCAAATCGAGCCACTGGCCAGACACCTTTCGCTCTAGTCTATGGAGCAGAGGCAGTTCTCCCCACGGAACTCGTATACGGATCACCTCGAGTGCTCGCTTATGATGAGCTTGAGCAAGAATAGCTGCGGCAAGACGATGCGCTGCTCCTTGAGGAAGATCGTCTTCAGGATGCTGTACGAGCTGCTCGATACCAGCAAGCTTTGCGCCGCTATCATAGCCGCAAAGTTAAAGCCAGAAGCTTCGAGGAAGGCGACCTTGTTCTTCGGCGCGTTCAGTCCGCCAAGAATTCCAACAAGTTGACGCCGAAGTGGGAAGGCCCTTATCGGGTGAGACGAGTCACAAGGCCTGGCGCTGTCCGCCTTGAGACCGAAGATGGCATTCCGATGAGCAACTCCTAGAACATAGAACATCTTCGTAAGTTTTTCCCATAAGGCGCGGTTGCCGGAACCCGTTCCGGCAACCACCTTTTGTACAAGTCTTGCCGTTGTTGCATGTAATCCTTTGTACAAAGCCGGGCGCAGAACCCGTGCATAAGTAAAACCCCATGTGCTCCGCACAGCTTGTCCATTTCATGCGTTAGTTTCTTTCTTGCATGCGATTATCTGACACTTTGTGCAGCACCTACATCCGGTAAGCAGTAACGAGCCGAAGAGCTCCATATTATTATTTTCTCTTCTTTCTTTTTCTTTTAAAGGAAAAGAAGGTTCTCTCGCACACAAGTTTGCCGGGGGGGAGGGGGGAAGGAGAAGATTGTGGTATGGGCCAGGCGTCGTTCAAGCAAAGACTTGCCTTACCGGGAAGCAAATGACAGAAAAGCTAAGTTGCCAAAGTTTGAGCAATCACTTTTTAAATTTTTGAGTTATCTTCCTCGAACGACCCTGCTTTGTATGGAAAACCTGTGCGCGGAGGAACCAACTCGTGGCTAGTTGCGCCCTTACTTTGTTTCGAGTCCGCTCAACAACTTAAGCGTGCTGCATCTAGTCGTGACAAGGTTTCTTGTCGGAAGCGGCGCCGCCAGCAGGCTGCTGAAGTTCCACACTCAGCGCTCGCGGCTCGGACAAGTTCCCTAGAAGCGTAGGGTAATAACATACAAAGGAAGGAATCTAGTAGAGGAAATAACGTTGCAATTGATAGACAGAAATAAAGTTATATTACAAGATAACTTGTCGCAGCTCTAACAGACTGTTTTCATAACATGATTAGCAGCGACAAGGGAAAAGAAGAAATGGGCGGCCTAATCTACGCGTCCGCCCTCGACTCTCTTGATCTCGCTCACCTTGTCCACAATGGGTGCGACAAGGGCCTTGAGTGCATCCAGATCGGCGTCAGGTGGCAAGGACCTGAGGATGTTGGTGAAGCTGAGGCCTGGGTTGCGGAAGGCCACCTTCATCAGCACCTTCTGGAGAACCCCGGCGCAGATTTTGCGCGACTCGTCGGCCAGCTGCTTCGGGATCCTCTCCCGGAGCCGCTGGAGTGCCGTCGCCACGCCCTTGAAGAACAGGCTGAGCTTGGCGCTGGGTTGAAGACTCTCGTCGGAAGGATACCCAAAGTCCTCCATCCCCAGCTGCACCAGCTCCTCGTTGATGACTGCGGCAGTATTCACCAGACCCTCGGTCCAGTGCTCCACTGTGTCTTTGAACGAGTTCTGGGTAACTGCAATGCTCTCTAGCAGCGCCGCGTCAGCCTTGACCTTCTCCACCAAGGTCTTCTCCCGCTCCTTGGCGGCCTCCAGCGTCTGCGTCAGCGTGGCCAGCTTCAGCTCCAGGTCTGCTTTGGAATCCTTGGCGGCGCTGAGCTCCTTGCCCCTCTCAGCGAGAAGGCCTTGCAGCTCACCGTGGGCGGCAGCATCCTTCTCGCGCTCACGCTTGAGCGCGGCAAGCTCCTCGCCGCTCTTCCCAATGTCGGCCTCCAGCTGCGTCACCTTCTCCTCTAGCTCTTTCTTGGCGGCCTCTGCAGTTGCCGCGGCGTCCTTGGCCTCCTTGAGCGCCCCGCCAAGTGCTCGCTCACGCTTGGCGAGCTCTTCCTCGTAGCTGTCGAGGTGGGCCATCCGCTGCACTAGTTCACCTTCCCGCGCGGACTGCTTCTCGGCAGCAAGCCTTTGTTCCTCTTCAGCCTCGGCCTTCTCGAGAAGAAAGGCCGTGTGCTCCTCGTCGACTCGCTCCCGCTCCTGCGCCAGGGACCGGAGAGCTTCCTGATTTTGGCCCCGGAGCTCCTCCGCGCGCTTTTCCATGTCAACTCCCGCCTTCGCGACAAGCGCTTCCCGGGAAGCCAGCTTGGCTTGCCGGGTGCGGTAGAGTGACAGCAGCTTCCGCAGCAGCTGCTCCTCCTCAGGCTCGCCGCTGCTGCTGCCGGGCACGTCGACCAATGACAGTACAGTAGAGGCGAGCACCTCCCCGTCAAAAGTCTCCCCCTCGACCGGCGCCCTGGAGCTCGACACCCAGGGTAGCTTGATGAAGATATTGTCACCGGCCTTCAAGTAGGCGCCGGGCTGGGGCTCCTCGGAGCCCGGCTCCGTAGAAGCGGCAGAGGGTTCGGCGGTCGGCGCAACGCCCGACGCTCCTGCGGCCTCAGGGTCGTCAGTGCGATCGCCCGACCCCTCGCCAGCTCCCGCAGCAGCAGCCCCGGCGGCCTCCTCGCCGGCGGTCACATTAGCACCGGCACCTTCTTCGCCGACGCCCTCTGTCTCCATTGGCTCAGCCGTAGATGGGTCTGAAGAACGAAGAGGGGAGGAAAATCAATCAAAAATCCAAGAAAGGAAAAACGGAAGAAGCAGAACCCAAGGGAAAGTTTCTGAGCAAGTGGATTACCTGCGCCAAGATCTTCAGTTGCGGCCTCGGTCGCCGTAGGATCAACAGTGCCGTCCCTTCCCGGAGAGTCCCCCCTTGCCGGAGAGCGCTCCCTTGCTGGGGACTCCTCCCTCGGCGGCGCAGTCGAAGCAGGTGGCACTTCGGGACCGGCCTCCGGGCGCTCCTGATGAGGCTGCTCTGCTCCTGCACAAGTCAACAAGCAAGATATCAACAAAGGAAAAAGCACTCAAGCGCGCCCGGCAGCAGAAGGCTAAACTATGAACTTACGCTGGGGGCTGGGCTAGGGGCTGCTCTGAGGGGTGATTGCCGGGTCCGTCAAGGTGGTCTCGGGCCCACCTCCTGCCGACACAATGGGGTCATCCTCGATGACGATCACCGCGGCCTTGGCCCTCTTCGCCGCTCTCTGGGCCAGTGTTCTGAAAAGAAAGGAGTCCAGATTAGAGCAAGTCAGATGCAAGATATAAACAGCAAGATTGAAGAACTACAAGAGCACCAAAGAAACTCACTCTTCTTCCTCCTCGTCGGAGCTGAGCGCGGAAAGATCGAAGTCCGGCCCTCCTCCGGTGCGGCGAGGTGGAGGAGTAGGATCCCTTGCCCGCTTGGCGGGGACAGTGGCAGTGGCCCGGGAAGATCCCGCTCCGGTTGCCGCTGTTGCGTGAGGCGCTCCCGCGCCAATATTGCTTGCCGCGGTAGAGCGCGTCGCGCGGCTCGGTGGCTGTGGAGCCGGCTGCCGCCCCGCTGCGTCCCGGCCCCTGCAAAGGCGCCTCCTTGGCGAGGCCGGGGGCTCCGCCTGCAGCAAGCTCTCTGAAGGCTCAGCCTCCTCCTCGCCGGCCTCGCTCGACTCGGCTTCGGAACCGGCAGGCTCCTCCTCGCCCATGAACTCCGCGCGTTCGGCAAGGTTTGCCGCCTCTGCAGCCTCCGCCTCCTCCACAGTAAAACCAAACACACCCGCAGCAGCTGTGGCCGCAGCCTCTTCCGCCCTAGTAGCGATGAGCTGCAGCTCCTCATCGGTGGTGTCACGGGTGAGGCTCTTCTGCTCGTCGGCGCGGACCGGCACTTCCTCCAAGGTGTCGAAGAACGCGCGCACAACGTCATCCGCAGGCTCTTGCCAAGTTGGGACGATGCCGTGTGAATCGCACAGCAGCATCATGGCGCGGATCCGGTCAAGCGAAGAGTTATTGCACAAAGGAACTACGCCCCTCGGCAGTGTGAATGGGTGCTGGGGGTCGCGTTTGAATAATTCCAAGAGCATTGCATCCAACTCCAAGATGGTGAAGTTGTAGTTGAGGCCCGGCCGCAGCCTCGGGATGTCCGCCGAATTCTTAAATTCCCAGGCGGGCCTCCCCCTCTCCTGCAGGGGGCAATGCGACGGCGGAGGAAATCTGCCCCGATAGCACCTACGGTGAGCCCGGCAAGCCTGAGGCGAAGAATCCTAGTGATGGCGATCTTCAGCCTCTCGTCTTCCGGGGCCACGTTGCTCCAGTCATTGCCGCGCACTATTGGAGTTTGGCGCACGGCGGTGAAGGGCTGCGGATCCTCCTCGACGATCCAACACCACTCCGCTCTCCACTCCTCCCACTTGCTGCGGAGCTCACCCTCCAAGTACGCATCCTTCTTGCCGACTCTCGAGATCCAAGCAATCCCTCCGGCAAGCGGCTCTCCTCTCTCTACCCGAGGCATGAAGTAATGGCAGAAAAGGGCTACACTAGGGTGGACTCCGACAAAGTTTTCGCACAAGTGTGCGAAAACTGCCATGGTCAAGACAGCGTTGGGGGTGAAGTCAAGGAGGCGGAAGCCATATGTGTTCATAATGTCACAAAAGAACTCCGAGAAGGGCGAGCAGAGCCTGCAATAGAAGAATAGCGAGAAGAAGGGGGGAGCGGCGGAGTTTGTGAAGAAGGAGTAGCAGCAACCAGCGAGGGGGAACGAACTGCCTCTGTTTCCTCTGCTTATAAAGAGGGACGGGGCGGACGTTTCGGCCTTCCGCTTAAACAACCACCCACGATCTCTCCCACGATGCCGCATTCAACGCATGCCGCTATGGGAGAGCGCGGTGGATACGAAACAAGATTTGGCGTGGCCCAGCCCGCGTGTGCCCGTGCCCTGTCTTGGGCCTGGCCCAACAGCGCTCGGCACCGTGTCTGGCCCAGGCCCGGGGGCTCCTGTCGGTGTACTAGAATAGGGGTACCCTGGTACCCCGAACTTGTGCACGGGCAGTTGCAGCACCCCGCGGCAAAGGCTTGCCGGGCGAACGCCAAGATCCCCCAAGGTTCCCTTGGAGCCATCCAAGAACAAAGTATTTAAGCTAAGGAGACAAGACCCCGGCAAGAGGAGCTTGCCGGGAAGGCCAACCAAGGCGCTCCAAGGAACTTGTCGCGACGCGCCACGCGCTCCGGCAAGGCAACAAGGCCCCGGCAAGAGGAGCTTGCCGGGAAAACCAACCAAGGTACCTCGAGGCCCGGTGAGCGACAAGCTTCCGGACCCAACAAGATAACAGCAGCGGCAAGGCGCTTGCCGCGGCAGGCGGCCACTCTGTGCCCACGCTCCAGCGCATCCACCAACGTGTCGTTCTAGGGACCTCTCCGGGTGCGCGTGGCGGGAGGCTGTGCAGCCAGCGGTGCGCAGTGGCATGCGAAGCTGACAAGATCGCCATCGTGGCGAACGGTGGCGCCCCTAACGGTCCTTTTCTGCACTGTTCGGGCGACTCAGACGGGCATTTAATGCCCATGTCCCCTGCCGTCAGGGTTAGGTAGGGTGCACTGTACAAGCAACTGTATCAACTACCTCGCTTTTTACGTTTTTACCCTCCTCTGCGTTGCCACCTGTCGGTGACCCCTTTAGCGTATAAAAGGAGGCCCATGCGCAACGTAGGGGGGGTCGGTTCGGAGCCTCAGACAGTTTGCTTCGATCCATTGGTAGCCCAGAAAACATCACACTCTCTCGCTCGAGAGCAAGAACACCAGATAATACAGCCAGACAAGCACCAGTAGGAGTGTTATCTCTCCGGAGAGCTCCGAAGCTGGGTAAACCGCTCGTGTGCCTCACCTCGATCTGCTCTTCGTGCGACCTCCGCCCCCCGCCGAACCGAAAGGGGCCCGGTCCGCCGGCCCCATAGGTGTTCGTGGATCAGTTCTCCCCGACACAACCCAACACTTTTACCTACTGTTTTTGTGTGTTCACATTATTATGCTACTGTAGTAATCATGTTTTATTGCTTTTGTTTCAATAAAGTGCCAAGTAAAGCCTTTAGGATCTTGTTGGGTGATAGTTACTTTGATCTTACTGAAAAACAGAAACTTTTACACACACGAAAATAATTCTAATTTTTAACAGAAGAGTGCATTTGAGTTGATTCTTTTTGCATAAGATTAATATACAAATTGCTCATGTGTTCCTAAATTTTCAGAATTTTTGGAGTAGAATAAGTATGGTTGGAGTACAGATTATCATAGACTGTTCTGTTTTTGGGAGATTCTGTTTTCAATGCATAGTTTGCTTGTTTTCTAATTTCTATGGCTTATATTGCTCAATATAAATTGTGGAAATGATATGCTACAGTAGGAATTGTGTGAGGACAATTATGAATCTTGTCTTGGACATTACCAAAGTGAAATGGTTTACTCTTCATCATACTAACCCATCTCACGAAGTTCCATTAAGTTTTGTGTGATTGAAGTTTTCAAGTTTAGGGTGAGATAATGATATGAGGAGAATAAGGAGTGACAATACCCTAAGCTTGGGGATTCCCAAGGCACCCCAAGGTAATATTCAAGGAAGATCCAAGCAACTAAGCTTGGGGATGCCCCGGAAGGCATCCCCTCTTTCGTATCCAACATTATCGGCAACCTCACTTGGAGCTATGTTTTCATTCGTCACATGATATGTGTTTTGCTTGAAGCGTAAATTTATTTTGTTAGGATTTTATTGTTTTTATTTATAATAATGTTTTGCATCTTTTATTTCAATAAAAGTGGCAATGACAGCCTTTGCCATGCTTAGTTTACAGGTCTACATGTTGCTGTTTGAAAACATAAAGTTTATCGATGTTGAAAACATTCCCTAGAAAAGTCAGAATGTGATAAAATGCTGAAACGTTTTACAAAATAAGCTCTGATAAATTTTATAAAGTGTGGTAATTTTTCAGCATTTTTGGAGTTAGGGAAGTATGATTAATATTGCATTCTTTACAGACTGTACTGTTTTGGCAGATTGCTGTTATGTTTGCATTGTTTGCATATGTTTGCTTGTTTAATGATTCTATTTGAGGATAGGAGTGTTAAATATGCAAAGGCATTTAGTATGCAATGTTGAATAATAATTTTAGTGATTTGCTACAGTAGAGAATGATAAGGTTTTTGCATTGGTTTATACTAACTTATCTCATGAGTTATTGTTGAGTTTCATGTGGATGAAGCTTTTGAGATTTAGGAAAACCGTGATATGATAGGAATTAAGGAGACACAAAAGCTCAAGCTTGGGGATTCCCAAGGCACTCCAAGATAATATTTCAAGAAGTCTCAAGCATCTAAGCTTGGGGATGCCCTAGTAGGCATCCCACCTTTCTTCTTCAACAATTATCGGTTAGTATCGGTTGAGCCTAAGTTTTTTGCTTCTTCATATGATGTGTGTTATTCTTAGAATGTCATTTTATTTTTTCTTGCTATTTTAATAAAATTCTTAGATCTGAAAGTTTTTAAATAGAATAGAGTCCTCAAATAGTTGCCAGGGAGGCTAGGTAAGCGGCACGCACATCGCGTCAACAAAGCTCTTTTCTATGGATTTGCTCTAGTGCTTCACTTATATCTTTTTGAGCACGGTGTGCTTTAGTATTTTTGAAGAAACTCTCTCTTGCTTCACTTAAATTAATTTGAGAGAGAGAAATATTATGCTCATGATCTTCACTTGTATCTTTTTGGAGTAGTTTGTCATTTACTCTTGTGCTTCACTTATATCCTATGAGTAAATTGTTGAATGAATTGAATATCATGAAGTTGAAATTATATCATGCCTAGTGGTAGCTTCACATTGGGTTTAGAAAGTGAAATATTTTGAGGCTTGACAATCACAATATTGGTCATACAAGCAATTCACGAATAATTAGTATAAGGAAGAGAACTTTCACATGCAAATACACTATCATGGAAATCTTTTGTGATTGTGAGCCCCCATCAAAATATTATATGACAAAATTGTTGACGTTGGACAAGGAAGAAACATAATGATTTATGTTTGCTCATATTCACAAAGAAGTCATATTGTCATAGATCCTTCAACATGTGGTGCTTGCCCCCCATCTTTGCTAGCCAAAAATTCCGCACCAAGTAGAGATACTGGTTGTGCATCCAAAAACCCTTAAACCCAAATCTTATTTTCAAGAGTCCACCATACCTACCTAAGGATTGAATAAGATCCTTCAAGTAAGTTGTCATCAGTGCAATAAGGCAATAAAAATGCTTCTAAAAGTGAGATCATTTAGTGTAAGAGAAAATTGAGCATTGTACGAACTTGGATGGCAAAGAATAAAAGCGAAAGACTACATAATAAATGTTGCCATCTTAAGGGGCAATGCAATGTGACGTTCTTTTGCACTAAGGGATTGAGCATACAAACAAATAAGCGCATGGCAACCTCTGCTTCCCTCTGCGAAGGGCCTATATTTTACTTTTCAATATTTACTTTTATGCGAAGAGTCAAAGTTTTTCTCTCTATTCCTTTTTATTTTTCTCCTTTGGCAAGCATCATGTGGTGAGGAAAGATCTAGGCACATATGTCTAGTTGAATATGGGTAGCATGAGTTATTATTGTTGACATCATCCTTGAGGTGAATGCGTTGGGAGGCGAAACAATAAGCCCCTATCTTTCTATGTGTCCGGTTGAAACGTTTTGCTCATGTCTACGCGATGAGTGTTAGCAATCATAGAAGACTATATGATGGTTGATGTGTGGAGCTCTTACTTAAACTCCGTTGAATAAGTTGAATTGCAATTGCTTGGTGACTGAGAACATAGGTTGTTGAGTTTCAAGAGGATTCATTGTTTGAACCTTAACATGCGAATTGGTTGCCACTTTAACATGAGAAATTTTATGAGAAAGAATTGATGTTATGATGCTAGGAAGAGTGATTGAAATTATTATTGATCAAACTTATGCACTTTGCTAGCATTCACACTTCATAAATTATTTCTTTTATCATTTACCTACTCGAGGACGGAGTACGAAGTAAGCTTGGGCATGCTAATATGTCTCCAATGTATCTATAATTTATGAAGTATTCATGCCATGTTTACAACAATTTTATATGGTTTTGGTATGATTTGCATGGAACTAACCCAGACTCACGTTGTTTTCAGCAGAACTACTGTGGTGTTGTTTTTTGTGCAGAAATAGAAGTTGTCGGAATTGGACGAAACTTTTTGACGATTTTTTTGGAACAAAAGAGACCCTTGAAGCTTTGTGGGAGGGCCAGAAGAGCCATGACGAGGGCACAACCCATCAGGGCGCGCCTGGTGGGCCGCCCGTGCCCTGGTGGGTTGTGCTCACCTCGAGGCCCATCTTACCGTGAAACCGACGCCCAAAAGTCCTATCAATAGAGAAACCATCAGAAATAAACCTAGATCAGAAGTTCCGCCGCCGCAGGGCTCCGTAGCCACTGAAAACCAATCTAGACCCGTTCGGGCACCCTGTCTGAGGGGGGAATCATCTCCTGTGGCCATCTTCATCATCCCGGCGACCACCACAATGAGGAGGGAGTAGTCCACCCTCGGGGCTGAGGGTTTGTACCAATAGCTATGTGTTTAATCTCTCTATCTCTCTCTCTCGTGATCTATATCATGGGCTTTGTTAAGATGGATGGATCATATGATGTTTCCCCCCTCTATACTCTTGTCGTGATGAATTGAGTTTTTCCCTTTGAGATCTCGTTGTTATCGGATTGAATACTTTTATGGTTTTGAGAACACTTGATATATGTCTTGCAATTGAATACTTGTGGTGACAATGAGGTATCATATTGATTCACTTGATATATGTTTTGGCACTCAACTTGCGGATTCTTGCGGTGACATTGGGGTAATCTATGCATAGGGGTTGATGCACGTTCTTGTCCTTGTTTCTCTGGTAAAAATCTTGGGGCACTCTTTGTAATTCCTTGTGTGGATTGAGTATTATGAATATGAATATGCTTTGGTGTTATTCTAGTACGAACTCTAGGATAGATCGAATGAAAACAATAGCTTTGTGTTATTTTAGTACGGACTCTTGAATAGATCGATCGAAAAGAATAGCTTTGAGGTGGCTTCGCACCCTACAAACAATTCCTACCTTTTGTTCTCCGCTAATAGGAACTCGGGACTGATTCTTTGCTGTACTTTGAGGGATAATCATATGATCCAACTATGTTAGCACTGTTGAGATATTGCACTAGCGAAAGTACGGACCCTAGGCCTCCTTTTTAAGCATTGAAATACCGTTTTTAGCCCGTTTACTATTTGCTACCTTGCTGTTTTTGTTTATTCAGATTATAAAAATATATTTCTACCATCCGTATTACACTTTTATTACCATCTCTTCGCCGAACTAGTGCACCTATACAATTTTCCATTGTATTGGGTGTGTTGGGGACACAAGAGATTTCTTGTATTTGGTTGCAGGGTCGTTTGAGAGAGACCATCTTCATCCTACACCTCTCTCGGATTGATAAACCTTAGGTCATCCACTTGAGGGAAAATTGCCATTGTCCTACAAAACTCTGTGCTTGGAGGCCCAACACGTGTCTACAAGAATAAAGTTGCATAGTAGACATCAATTGCCGATCATTGGGCAAGTTAACCAAAGTCCACACTTTGTTCTCATACATGGATCCCATCTCAGATTTCATGACCTCAAGCCATTTTGCGGAATCTGGGCTCATCATCGCTTCCTCATAGTTCGTAGGTTCTTCATGGTCCAGCAACATGACTTCTAGAACAAGATTACCGTACCACTCAGGTGCGAAATGTACTCTGGTTGACCTATGAGGTTCGATAGTAACTTGATCTGAAGTTTCATGATCATCATCATTAGCTTCCTCACTAGTTGGTGTAGGCATCACGGGAATGGTTTTCTGTGATGAACTACTTTCCAATTCGAGAGAAGGTATAATTACCTCATCAAGTTCTACTTTCCTCCCACTCACTTCTTTTGAGAGAAACTCCTTCTCTTGAAAGTATCCATTTTTAGCAACAAAGATCTTGCCTTCGGATCTGTGATAGAAGGTGTACCCAACAGTTTGTTTTGGGTATCCTATGAAGACGCACTTCTTCGATTTGGGTTTGAGCTTATCAGGCTGAAGCTTTTTCACATAAGCATCACAACCCCAAACTTTAAGAAACGACATCTTTGGTTTCTTGCCAAACCATAGTTCATACCATGTCATCTCAACGGATTTAGACGGTGCCCTATTTAACGTGAATGCATCTATCTGTAATGCATAAACCCAAAACGATAGTGGTAAATCGGTAAGAGACATCATAGATTGCACCATATCTAATAAAGTACAGTTACGACGTTCGGACACACCATTACGTTTTGGTGTTCCAGGTGGTGTTTTAAATGAAGGCCAAACTCGTAACTCAAATATTCGCCTCCACAATCAGATCATAGAAACTTTTTTTCTTGTTACGATGATTCTCCACTTCACTCTAAAATTCTTTGAACTTTTCAAATGTTTCAGACTTGTGTTTCATCAAGTAGATATACCCATATCTGCTGAAATCGTCTATGAAGGTCAGAAAATAATGATACCCGCTGCGAGCCTCAACACTCATCGGACCACATACATCGGTATGTATTATTTCCAATAAGTTAGTGGCTCGCTCCATTGTTCTGGAAAACGGAGTCTTAGTCATCTTGCCCATGAGGCATGGTTTGCAAGCATCAAATGATTCATAATCAAGTGATTCCAAAAGTCCATCTGCATGGAGTTTCTTCATGCGCTTTACACCAATATGACCTAAACGGCAGTGCCACAAATATGTTGCACTATCATTATCAACTTTGCATCTTTTGGCTTCAACATTATGAATATGTGTATCACTATGATCGAGATTCGATAAACCATTTACATTGGGTGTATGACCATAGAAGGTTTTATGCATGTAAACAGAACAACAATTATTCTCTAACTTTAAATGAATAACCGTATCACAATAAACATGATCCAATCATATTCATGCTCAACGCAAACACCAAATAACATTTATTTAGGTCCAACACAAATCTCGAAGGTAGAGGGAGTGTGCAATGGTGATCTTATCAACCTTGGAATCACTACCAACACACATCGTCACCTCGCCCTTAACTAGTCTCTGTTCATTTTGTAACTCCTGTTTCGAGTTACTAATCTTAGCAACTGAACCTGTATCAAATGCCCTGGGATTACTGTGAACACTAGTAAAATACACATCAATAACATGTATATCAAATATACTTTTGTTCACTTTGCCATCCTTCTTATTTGCCAAGTATTTGGGGTAGTTCCTTTTCCAGTGACCATTCCCTTTGCAGTAGAAGCACTCAGTTTCAAGCTTAGGTTTAGCTTTGGGCTTCTTTCACAGGAGTGGCAACTTGCTTGTCATTCTTCTTGAAGTTCCCTTTCTTTTCATTTGCCCTTTTTCTTGAAACTAGTGGTCTTGTCAACCATCAACACTTGATGCTTTTTCTTGATTTCTACCTTCGCCAATTTCAGCATCACGAAGAGCTTAGAAATCGTTTTTGTCATCCCTTGCATATTATAGTTTATCACGAAGTTCTAGTAGCTTGGTGATAGTGAATAGAGAACTCTGTCAATCACTATCTTATCTGGAAGATTAACTCCCACTTGATTCAAGCGATTGTACTACCTAGACATTCTGAGTACATGCTCACTGGCTGAGCCATTCTCCTCCATCTTGTAGGCAAAGTACTTGTCAGAGGTCTCATACCTCTCGACATGGGCATGAGTCTGAAATACCAATTTCAAATCTTGGAACATCTTATATGCTCCATGGTGTTCAAAACGTTTTTCAAGTCCCGGTTGTAAGCCTTAAAGCATGGTGCACTAAACTATCAAGTAGTCATCATACTGAGCTCGTCAAACATTCATAACGTTTGCATCTGCTCCTGCAATAGGTTTGTCACCTAGCAGTGCATCAAGGACATAATTCTTTTGTGCAGCAACGAGGATAATCCTCAGATTACACACCTAGTCTGTATCATTGCTACTATCATCTTTCAACTTAGTTTTTCTCTAGGAACATATCCAAAACATAGGGGGGCTATAGCGCAAGCTATTGATCTACAACAGAGATATGCAAATACTATCAGGACTAAGTCCATGATAAATTCAGTGTAACATCCCAAAATTCTAAATTTTGGAATGTTATAATAAATAGATAGTTATGATTGATTATTTGATTGATTGTGTGAAGTTGAGTGAAATTTGAAACTTTTGAAAGTTAAATGAGAGGGAATAAAAGGACTTTCCCAAACTTTCATCTTTGCTTTCTCATCTCCATGAATTCAAATTCTTTTCAAATACAAAACCCTAGAGAGAAGATGACATGACTTCTTCCATTTAAATAAATGAAAAGGGTTTTGAATATTATTTGGAAATATTTTCCAATTCAGAAACTTTAAGAAACTCAATGATTTTCATGAGAGAAGATAAAATGACTTCTTCAAAACATATGAAATATGAGTTGGAAGTTTTAAAAGGATTAAATTCAAAGTCCTTTTGAAATTATTTTCAATTTGGAGTTATTTGGGTTTTATTCAAATTATTTTTCTCCAAAATAAAAATATATGGAAAATAGGGTAACATGATTCCCTACATGAGAAAATTGGAGATAAATAAATTTGAAATCATTTTGGTATTTTTAAAATGATTTTTATTGGATTTTAGTAGGGCAGTAGCACTCTTTGAATTATTTGAATTTTTCTCCATTTTATATGACTTGAAAAAAATGTCCACGTTGTAGAAAATCTTCTTCTGAAGATTTTGATATATAATATGCCTATATATAATTTTTTTTCGTTATACATTTTTCCTTCTATTTCTATTTAAAAAAATAACTGCACGTGCGGCCCATGCCTAGTTGTTGCCCACGGGCGCATCATAGTAGCTGCTGGCGCCCCATTATTTTTTTCTCCTAAATGGGCTAGGCCCAGCCAGGCTTTTTATTTATTTTCTTAGGCTGAAATTTTGTTTTGTTTTAAAAAAAACTACGGCGCACGACCGGCCGAGGCCTTTAGGCCCGTGCAGTCGTTCAGCCTTTTTCTTCTCGGTTTCGTTTATTTTCGTCTATATTTAGTCCCACATTACCTAGCCTTTGACCTCTAAATTTTTTTCCACCTATAAATATAGACCCATAGAGCCTCCAAAAATCATTCGATTTGGGTTAAATCAATATTTTGGTTTGACTAGATTGATTTAAGAAAAATATTTTTCTCCTCTCCGGCGCGACTTCTGAAAATTGTCTCCTCTCTCCGAAGTTGTCTTTTCTCTGCCTTATAAAGGTATCTTTCTTTGTTTTTTTCTTTTTATACTTCCATAGTTTATTATTTCTAGACTAATACGATATAATAATTAGATTATCAATTAGTCTACGTATTTATACATTAGACCTTAGCCGTATTTATTTTTCTTCCGTAAAACAGCTTGGCCCTCATTTTTCAAATAGGCATAACTTTTCACTCGTTTATCCAAATTAGATGAAACCAACGCCTATAGCTTCGTCTTGTTTTCACCTTTCCAGTGAACCTGTCACATCAACTTTTTGAAATTTTCAAATTTCGAATTTGTTTAGATTCATAATCAAATTTTTTTGATCATAACTTGAGTTTCGTAACTCTGATTTAGTTGATTCTTTTTGCAAATCGAAGCTCTTGACCTAAACTTTCCGATAAGGACAAGTTCACATAATTTTGGTACTATTAGAAATTGTTTTGTGTTGCAAGAGTTATCTGCTTGGTTTTGATGTTTTTCAAATTGTTTCTTCGTTCTTTCTGATCTTTTGAGTGATTGCTTATGTGTGGTTACTGTTGCTTACTCACGATAGATTGAACAGAGTGTGACGAGTAGAACTATCAGGAGTTATGAGTGCGAATCATCTTCATCAGCAGTACAAGGCAAGTTCACACTTTGATCATATCCCTTTCATACCCAGTTTTTATGCATTAGTTTCACCCTCAAACATTGCATGGTTAGGATTTTATAACATGTGGGTATTGGGATGTAGTTGATGAGGTAGGAACCTATTGCCCTGCATTCAAACCTTGGGATTTACTACTACGTTGCTTATATTGCTATGCTATGCTTGTAGACGTGGTTTGGGTTTGAGTGTATCCATGATAGATGTGAGTTGTTAATTAATGGTTAACTTAAGGTGGCAACTTTAATACACATCTAGGTGGATTGAGGCACATGGGGAATCCAGTGATTGCCTGTATTTTTGGAAATCCCGGGGTACCGTGTGATTCTCCTATGGACTGCCACCCAGGCTCAAAGGGATCATAATATTATTCATGCTAGAAACTTCCGTGTGCAGCCACATGCCAATATGGGCTCTGGCATAGTTGAGTAAGTTGTGAGAAACCTTTCCATGATGGGCTAGCAGATGTAGGGGATTATAGGTGTACTGGCCTATCTATCGGTTAAGGGGACCTCTTCGGAAAGACTGTGTCTCGGTCGTCCGTTTCTCAAACATCATGTAGTGCGAGAAATCCAACAGAGGAGATCGAGTCTTGTGGGGAAAAGTGCACAAACCTCTGCATAGTGTACAAACTAATCATGATTAGCCGTGTCCCCGGTTATGGACATCTTAAGTATCTAGTTCTTGGATTATCATGTTGATCTCATCACTCTAAATTAATTTTGTTGGGTTATTAATTACCTTTTAATTGGGATTGAGATGGGGTTTACCATTCTCAATGTTTTCAACCAACTTTGTAGTTAAATAAAATGTATTCTTTTGATGTAGGGAAAAACTAGCTTTTCACAAAAACATTTCAACCATAGAGCTTTTCCACCAGCCAAATATGCATGTAGTGATAGCTATTATTCATCATTATCCTATGGTGTGAATTTGCCAGTACATTCAATGTACTGACCCTTTGTGGCTGCAACGTCTCATGTTGATGGAATCTTACGACGAGTAAGTGATACGTTAGGGTTACGATCCCTACACTCAACTTTGCCGTTGGTGTTGATGGGAATCCACAACCTTGTTGTTACTTCCGCTATTTGGATTGAGGTAATAGTATTTATAGTACTTTATACATGTGATTTACCTCTGTTATAAATCCTCGAGTACTGTGTGTGTCAGCATACCGATCCAGGGATGACACATTAAGCATAGAGACTTGATCCATTCGGGTCGGGTCACTACATTAAGTTCAATTAATCAAATTACTTAAGAACTTCCACTTAGATAGACATCCCTCGAGTCATCTAAATGATCACGTGATCCATATCAACTAAACCATGTCCGATCATCATGTGAGATGGAGTAGTTTTCAATGGTGAACATCTCTATGTTGATCATATCTACTATATGATTCACGTTCGACCTTTCAGTCTCCAGTGTTCCGAGGCCATGTCTGTACACGCTAGGCTCGTCAAGTTTAACCCGAGTATTCCGCATGTGCAAAACTGTCTTGCACTCGTTGTATGTGAACGTAGAGCTTATCACACTCGATCATCATGTGGTGTCTCGGCACGACGAACTGTCGCAATGGTGCATACTTAGAGAGAACACTTATACCTTGAAATTTTAGTGAGGGATCATCTTATAATGCTACTGCCGAACTAAGCAAAATAAGATGCATAAAAGATAAACATCACATGCAATCAAAATTTGTGACATGATATGCCCATCATCATCTTGTGCCTTTGATCTCCATCTCCAAAGCACCGTCATGATCTCCATCATCACCGGTGATCTCCATCATAGCGTCATGATCCTCTCGCCAACTATTGCTTCTATAACTATCGCTAACGCATAGTGATAAAGTAAAGCAATTACATGGCATTTGCATTTCATACAATAAAGCGACAACCATAAGGTTCCTGCCAATTGCCGATAACTTTTACAAAACATGATCATGTCATACAATAACGTATATCACATCATGTCTTGACCATATCGCATCACAACATGCCATGCAAAAACAAGTTAGACGTCCTCTACTTTGTTGTTGCAACTTTTACGTGGCTACTACGGGCTTCTAGTAAGAACCGTTCTTATCTACAAATCAAAACCACAACGGTGATTTATTAAGTTTGCTGTTTTAACCTTCAACAAGGATCGGCCGTAGTCAAATTCAATTCAACTAAAGTTGGAGAAACAGACACCCGCCAGCCACCTTTATGCAAAACTAGTTGCATGTCAGTCAGTGGAACCGGTGTCATGAACATGGTCATGTAAGGTTGGTCCGGGCCGCTTCATCCAACAATACCGCCGAATCAAAATAAGACATTGGTGGTAAGCAGTATGACGATCACCGCCCACAACTCTTTATGTTCTACTCGTGCATATCATCTACGCATAGACCTGGCTCGGATGCCACTGTTGGGTAACGTAGCATGCAATTTCAAAAAATTCCTACGATCACGCAAGATCTATCTAGGAGATGCATAGCAATGAGAGGGGGGAGTGTGTCCACGTACCCTCGTAGACCAAAAGTGGAAGCATTATGTTAACGCGGTTGATGTAGTCGAACGTCTTCACGATCCAACCGATCTAGTACCGAACGTACGACACCTCCGAGTTTAGCACACGTTCAGCTCGATGACGTCCCTCGAACTCTTGATCCAGCAGATGGTCGAGGGAGAGTTTCGTCAGCACAATGGCGTGGTGACGGTGATGGTGATGTGATCCACGCAGGGCTTCACCTAAGCACTACGACGCTATGACCGGAGGAGTAAACTGTGGAGGGGGGCACCGCACACAGCTAAGAGAACAACTGTTTGTTGTGTGTTCTAGGTGCCCCCTCCGCACATATATATAGGTGGGAGGGGAAGGGGGACAGCCATGGAGCGCCCCAAGTAGGAGGAATCCTACTTGGGGCCTTGTCCAATTCGCCCCCCACCCTTACCATCTTTTCTAGAGAGGGAAGGAGGGGAGAGAGGAGGGAAGGAAGGGGGAGGCCGAATTGCCTCCCCTTCCTGCTCTCCTCCCCTTTTCCTTTCCCCTTACTATTCGGCCAGTAAGGGGGGTGCAGCAGCCCATGCTGGCTGATGTGTCTCCCCTCTTGGCCCAATAGGCCCAAATCTTTGCCGGGGGTGTCCGGAACCCCTTCCGGTGACCCGATATGTACCCCGAAGCACTTCCGGTGTCCAAATATCATCGTCCTATATATGAATCTTTACCTCTGGACCATTCCGAGACTGCTCACCATGTCCGTGATCTCACCTGGGACTCCGAACAACATTCAGTCACCAAATCACATAACTCATATAATACAAAATCGTCATCGAACGTTAAGCGTCTGGACCCTACGGGTTCGAGAACTATGTAGACATGACCGAGACACCTCTCCGGTCAATAACCAATAGCGGAACCTGGATGCTCATATTGGTTCCCACATATTCTATGAAGATCTTTATCGGTCGTATCGTAATGACAACATACGTTATTCCCTTTGTCATCGGTATGTTACTTGCCCGAGATTCGATCATTGGTATCTCCATACCTAGTTCAATCTCGTTTCCGGCAAGTCTCTTTACTCGTTCCGTAATGCATCATCCTGTAACTAACTCATTAGTCACATTTCTTGCAAGGCTTATTATGATGTGCATTACCGAGAGGGCCCAGAGAGACCTCTCCGATACTCGTAATGACAAATCCTAATCTCGATCTATGCCAACCCAACAAACACCTTCAGAGATACCTGTAGAGCATCTTTATAATCACCCAGTTATGTTGTGACGTCTGATAGCACAAAAGGTATTCCTCTGGTATCCGGGAGTTACATAATCTCTTAGTAAAAGGAATATGTATAAGTCATGAAGAAAGCAAAGCAATAAAACTTAATGATCATTATGCTAAGCTAACAGATGGGTCTTGTCCATCACATCATTATCCTAATGATGTGATCACATTCATCAAATGACAACACATGTCTATGGTTAGGAGACTTAACCATCTTTGATCAACGAGCTAGTCTAGTAGAGGCTTACTAGGGACACTGTGTTTTATCTATGTATCCACAGATGTATCAAGTTTCTGGATGATAGAATTCTAGCATGAATAATAAACATTTATCATGATATAAGGAAATATAAATAACAACTTTATTATTGCCTCTAGGGCATATTTCCTTCATGATGTATTCCGTGGGATCGAGTTGGCTATTTAGGGTTTTGGACATATATGATTTGGAGAAAGTGGTTGAGGGTTTTTGGAGCAATATCATCAAGCACTTGAGCAGAGTCATAATCAAAACCTCATTCCTTTTTAATAGTATTAGCTTTCCTATGGACTCAATGTGATCTTGGATCACTTAACCAAAAATTTAGAGACTTGAAGCTTTGTCAATGCATGTCCTCTGCATTTTGAGGGGTCCACATTCTCATGTCCTTGCCATGCCAATTATTGATCTTTTCTGAAATCTATTTTCAATAAACATTAGATCAATGATATATATGTTGTTGTTATAAATTACCAAAACCACCCAGGGATTAGTTGCACTTTTAATCTCCCCCCTTTTGGTAATTGATGCAACATATAGATCAAAGCTTCGACAAATGATATAATCAATGAAATACATCGTCGCTTTGAGAAGTATGTGATAAGCAAGAGCTCCCCCTAAATTTGTGCATTATTAAAAATTTTCCTTTGAATGCAAATGCACAATCTATTAGGATCATGGGTCACTCTTCCATGTCACATTTATCTTGGTGGAGCACTCAAAATGATATGATTGCAATGTAACAAGCACTCATCACCAAGCACATAAGTGAATGATCATACAAAGAGCACATGGATAGATATTTAAGCATGCATAGAAATGATGTATGCTACCTCTTGAGCATGCGTTGGTTTTCCCTTGAAGAGGAAAGGGTGATGCAGCAAAGTAGCATAAGTATTTCCCTCAGTTTTGAGAACCAAGGTATCAATCCAGTAGGAGACAACACACAAGTCACCTAGTACATGCACAAACAATCAAGAACCTTGCAACAAACGTGATAAAGGGGTTGTCAATCCCTTCACGGTCACTCACAAAAGTGATATCTAATAGAGATAGTAAAGTAAATATTTTTGGTATTTTTTTTGTATAGATTGGAAAGTAAAGATTGCAAAAATAGTAAACGAGATGCGATGTAAATAAAAGAGATGTAATATAATAGGAAAGAGACCAGGGGGGTGATAATCCCCAAGTGCAGGGAATCATCGTAGCAATTCCCAAAGGTGGAAGTGATAAGTATGGAGTGTCGGACCCACAAGGTGCTAAAGGTAAGATCAATATTATCTCAAGCCCTATCTGCCACTGATACGACTCTACGTACACTGAACGTTTGCTTCCAACTAGAAATGAGAAATAAAACTACATTGTGGATATGAAGAGGATAACTTTGCATGATATCGGAGAGCTAAAATATAAAAGTAGGTGCTGTTATCATAAAGTTAGAATATATTACTAAATATTATAAATAGCGAGTGTGGAATAATGATGGATCGGTGTGTGGAATTGTCTTAGGCAACTGTTAACAAGACCGATAGTCGTCATTGCAATTTTATATGAGGGAGAGGCATAAGCTAACATACTTTCTCTTCTCGGAGCATATGCACTTATGATTGGAACTCTAGCAAGCATCCACAACTAATAAAGATCATTAAGGTAAAACCCAACTATAGCATTAAAGCATCAAGTCCCCTTTATCCCATACGCAACAACCCCCTTACTCGGGTTTATGCTTCCGTCACTCAAGCAACCCACTATAAGTGAATCATGAACATATTGCAACACCCTACATCGGGAATCTCTCACGCTTGCGTGACACGGAGGGCACAATAGGACAACACCAAAATAAAACATATGACTCATACCAATCTAGATCATCAATCAACCGAAAGACAAAGGATATCTACTCAAAACATCATAGGATGGCAACACATCATTGGATCATAATATGTGGCATAAAGCACCATGTTCAAGTAGGGATTACAGCGGGGTGAGGGAGAGTGGAATGCGTAAAAGAGATGAGGATGGTGATGATGATTGTGATGTTGATGAAGACGATCACCGTGGCGATGATTCCACTCCCGATGGCACTCCGGCGCCACTGAGAGAGAGGAGGAGAGGTTCTCCCCCTTGTGCTTCCTCCTCCATGGCCTCCCCCTAGATGGGGAGAGGTTCTCCCTCTGGTCCTTGGCCTTCATGGTGATGATGGCCCCTACGGGATCCTCCTCCATGCCCTCCGGTGATGATGGCCCTCTCCGGCAGGGTGCCAGAGAGGGCCTAGATTGATTTCTCATGGCTACAGAGGCTTGCGGCGGCGGAACTTCCGATCTAGGTTAGTTTCTGGGGGTTTATGTATTTATAGGAATTTTTGGCGTCGGTTTCACGTCAGGGAGGTCTCCGAATCGTCCACGAGATAGGGGCCCACACCCAGGGGGGTAGGGCGTGCCCCCACCCTCGTGGACAGCCCGGGACTCTTCTAGCCCAACTATTTTACTCCAGGGGCTTCTTTTGGTCCATAAACAATCGTCAAAAAATGGCATGTCAATTGGACTCCGTTTCATATTCCTTTTCTGTAAAACTCAAAAACAAGGAAAAAACATAAACTGGCACTGGGCTCTAGGTTAATAGGTTAGTCCCAAAAATCATATAAAATAGCATATGAACACATATAAAACATCTAAGATGGATAATATAATAGCATGAATACTTCATAAATTATAGATACGTTGGAGACGTATCAGCATCCCCAAGCTTAATTCCTGCTCGTCCTTGAGTAGGTAAATGATAAAAGAAATAATTTATGAAGTGTGAATGCTAGGAGGTGCACAAGTTTGATCAATGATAATTTTAATAACCTTTTCTAGCATCATTATATGTCATAACAGTAGCTCATTTCATAAAACTTTTCATGATCAAGTAACAAGCTATTCACATGTTAAAGTATAGATCATAAAATTTCTTGAAAACTAACAGACCATGCTCTTAGTCATCAAACAATTGCAATTCATCTTATTTTCGGGAAGGGTCTATGTAAGAGCTTTGATTCAGCAAACTCCACATACTCAACTATTATTTAATCTTTCACAATTGCTAACACTCACGTGATATTTATGGGTTCAAAGTTTTAATCGGGCACAGAGAAAGATAGGGGATTATAGTTTCGCCTCCCAACCTTTTACCTCAATGGTAATGTCAACAATAATAATTTATGAAGACCTACATCCAAGTGGATATATATATATCCGGATCGCTCCAACACAAAGTGCTTGCCAAAGGAAAAAGTGTAAAAAGGAAAGGTGATGACCACCATGACTCTTGTATAAAGTATAGGACAAAAATAAAAGATAGGCCTGTCGGATTTCGGGTTCCGGCAGACCCTTGAGGTTCGAACACTGGGGTGCGTGCGGAGATCTCTCCCCTACCGATCTACGTCTGATCCTCTCGTGCGAACTAAGATGAAAAAATGATGAACAACACAAGAGACACGAGGTTTATACTGGTTCGGGCCACCGTTGTGGTGTAATACCCTACTCCAGTGTGTGGTGTGGTGGATTGCCTCTAGGCTGATGATGGACAATACAAGGGAAGAACAACCTCGCGAGAGGTGTTCTTGAGCTGGTGCGATGAACTGCTAGGGTGAGTTCAATCGCCTCTCTCTCTCTCTGCTAGGGTTCTACCAGATCTCTCCTTGGCCCCCTTTCTTCTGTGGTGGCTAGCTCTATTTATAGAGGCCCTGGGCCTCTCCCCAAATAATGAGCGGGAAGGGCGCCAACAATTGGCCATTTTGAAGGGGAACATGTAGTACAAGTTATCCTGACCAAAGGCGGTCTTCGGCTGCCAAAAGCACTGATGATGATGCCGTCTTGGGCTCCATGATGACCTCCATCCTGCCGTCCGGCTAGTCTTGGTCTCGTTGCACCGGAATGGTAACCTTTGCCTGATACCTTGGCCTGTGCTTGCCCCCTTTGCACCAAAGGGGAAACAAGGACCCTGTGCAGGCCGGCGCCCGCCTGGCCTTGATCGTCATGGCTTGCGTCATGGGATCCTCGCGAGGTACCCCTGCCTTGATCTCTCCGCCTCCTCGCGAGCCTGCCTGATGAGGCCGCTCTTGAGGAAACTTCCGGTCGTCGGCCCCGTGAGGATTGGCCCCTCGCGAGGGTCTTGAGCTTGGGCTGATGAAGATGGGCCGTGCTGGGCCCCCACCTGAGCCACGCCGCAGACCGCAGGCAGGCAAGTCTGGGGACCCCCGTTCCCAGAACGCCAACAAGGCCCTTCACAGAGGGAAGCAGAGGTTGTCTTGTGTTTTTATGGTTGGATGCATGAAATCTTAGTGCAAAAGAACGTCACTTTATATTGCCACTTGTGATATGGACCTTTATTATGCAGTCCGTCGCTTTTATTTCTTCCACATCACAAGATCGTATAAATCTTATTTTCTCCACACTAATAGATCATACATATTTAGAGAGCAATTTTTATTGCTTGCAACAATGACAACTTACTTGAAGGATCTTACACAATCCATAGGTAGATATGGTGGACTCTCATGGCAAAACTGGGTTTAAGGGTATTCGGAAGCACAAGTAGCTAGTATCTCTACTTGGTGCAAAGAATTTGGCTAGCATGAGAGGGAAAGGCAAGCTCAACATGTTGGATGATCCAAGACAATATAACGTTTCGGATTTCGGTAGACATAACCCATTAAGTTGTCTTCCTTGTCCCACATCAACCTTTTAGCATGTCATATTTTAATGAGTGCTCACAATTGCAAAAGATTTCCAAGATAGTATATTTATATGTGAAATCTCCCTTCCTTCAATATTCTTTCATGAATTGTTCAAGTGACCAATTCTGCGTTTGCTAACTTCCAATAAGTTTACTACCTATAATTATTATGTGTGAAGTCATTATTCCCCATGTTTTAAGCATATGAAACGTATATAAATTCAAATTTATGACATTCAATTCATTCAACCTTTTACTCATAGGATATGTGAAGCACGTGAGTATATGACAAACTACTCCAAAAAGATATAAGTGAAGAATACTGAGTAGTCAAATAATTAAATAGCCATGGGAGGATTCTTCTTCATTCAAGATTTCAGATCCAATGATTTTACTCAAACAGAAAGTAAAATTGAAAATACGCTCCAAGCAAGACACATATCATGTGATGAATAAAAATATAGCTCCGAGTAAGGTATACCGATAGTTTTGAAGACGAAAGAGGGGATGCCTTCCGGGGCATCCCCAAGCTTAGGCACTTGAGTCTTCCTTGAATATTACCTTGGGGTGCCTTGGGCATCCCCAAGCTTAGGGTCTTTCCACTCCTTATTCTCCTCATATCAATATCTCACCCAAAGCTTGAAAACTTCAATCACACAAAACTTAACGGAACTTCGTGAGATAGGTTAGTATGATAAAGGGTAAACCATTCACTTTGGCACTGTCAAATACAAGGTTCATAATTGTTCTCACACAATGCCTACTGTACCATATCATTTCTACAATTTATATTGAGAAATATAAGCCATAGAAACTAGAAAACAAGCAAACTATGCAATGAAAACAGAATCTGTCAGAAACAGAACAGTCTATAATGATCTGAACACCAACCATACTTCTGCTACTTCCAAAATTATGAAATAAATTGGTGGACGTGAGAAATTTGTCTATAATCTTCTGATAAAAGAATCAACTCAATCGCACTCTCCTGTAAAAAATGACAGTTAATCTCGTGAGCGTAAAGTTTCTGTTTTTTACAGCAAGATCACATTAACTTTCACCCAAGTCTTCCCAAAGGTCTTACTTGGAACTTTATTGAAACAAAAGCTATAATACATGATTAATACAGTAGCTTAATCATGATAACACACAAAAATAGTAAGGTTAAATATTGGGTTGTCTCCCAACAAGCGCTTTTCTTTAATGCCTTTTAGCTAGGCATGATGATTTAAATGATGCTCACATAAAAGATAAGAATTGAAACATAAAGAGAGCATCATGAAGAATATGACTAGCACATCTAAATCTAACCCACTTCCTATTCCTAGGGATTTTGTGAGCACACAATTTATGGGAACAAGAATCAACTAGCATAGGAAGGCAAAACAAGTATAACTTCAAAACTTTAAGCACATAGAGAGGAAACTTGATATTATTGCAATTCCTACAAGCATTTATTCCTCCCTCATAATAATTTTCAGTAGCATCATGAATGAGTTCAACAATATAACCATCACATAAAGCATTCTGTTCATGATCTACAAGCATAGAAATTTTACTAGTCTCCACATAAGCAAAATTCTTCTCATTCGTAGTGGTGGGAGCAAACTTCTTCTAAATCCACTTTAGATGATAGTATTATTCATACTCCAAAAGATATAAGTGAAGTTCATGGAGCATTCTACAATTAATATAGACTAACCAATATCCATACTCAAAATATATAAGTGAAGCACACGAAGCATTCTATAAAACCATACTCAAAAGGTTTAAGTGAAGCACAAAGAGCAATTCTATAAGATCATACTTAAAAGATATAAGTGAAGCACATGAAGCATTCTATAAACCAATAAATGGCTATCTCATACTAGCATGCTTCTTAAAGGAAAAACAAAAAACACAAAGGACACAAATCATGTGAACAAAACAAAAACCAAGGTATACCGATAATTGTTGAAGAAGAAAGATGGGATGCCAACCGGGGCATCCCCAAGCTTAGATCCTTGAGTATCCTTGAAATATTTACTTGGGGTGCCTTGGGAATCCCCAAGCTTGATCTCTTGCCTCTCTTTATTCTTCTCACATCGGTAACTCCTCATTCTTCAAACACTTCATCCACACAAAACTTTAACAAAAACTTTGTGAGATCCGTTAGTATAATAAAGCAAATCACTACCTTTAGGTACTGTTGCAAACTCATTACAATTTCATATTAGAACCATATATACTGTATTCCAACTTCACCATGGTTCATACCCCCTGATACTACCCATAGATTCACGCGCTACAGCCAAAGTTTCTGTTTTTGTACTGTACATAGTAAACAAGCAATCTGATCATCCTAAAACCGAAGCTTGGCACATTATTTTTATAATACAATGGGTGTACACAAGGGGATAATTATTTTCATAGAAGCTTCCATGAATTTTTTTACATTGTTTCCATGAGCATGAACACAAGTGTTCAAGGTCGACCCTCACTTCTCCAATGCATAACCTTCCAATCACTTCTCTTATTGAAAACCTTTTTAGGTGTGAGAGGCAAGTAAATGTTTTTGTATTTTCATTCTTTTAATTTTTTTGTATGTTTCACCCACAACTAAACAGAAACAAAAAGGAAAAACAAAATCTACTTAGTGAAGAAAGCAAACAAGTATACACAAGAATATCAACCCCACGCTATTGCTCCCCGGCAACGGCGCGAGAAAAGAGCTTGATAATCCCCAAGTGCAGGGAATCATCGTAGCAATTCCCAAAGGTGGAAGTGATAAGTATGGAGTGTCGAAACCACAAGGAGCTAAAGGTAAGATCAATATTCTATCAAGCCCTATCTACCACTGATACGACTCTACGTACACCGAACATTTACTTCCAACTAGAAACGAGAAATTAAACTACGTTGTGGGTATGAAGAGGATAAATTTGCATGATATCGGAGAGCTAAAATATAAAAGTAGATGCTGTTATCATAAAGTTAGAATATATTACTAAATATTATAACTATCGAGTGTGGAATAATGATGGATCGGTGCGCGGAATTTTCTTAGGCAATTGTTAACAAGACCGATAGTCGTCATTGCAATTTCATATGAGGGAGAGGCATAAGCTAACATACTTTCTCTTCTTGGATCATATGCACTTATGATTGGAACTCTAGCAAGCATCTGCAACTACTAAAGATCATTAAGGTAAAACCCAACCATAGCATTAGAGCATCAAGTCCCCTTTATCCCATACGCAACAACCCCCTCACTCGGGTTTATGCTTCTGTCACTCAAGCAACCCACTATAAGCGAATCATGAACGTATTGCAACACCCTACAGTGGGAATCCCTCACGCTTGCGTGACACGGAGGGCACAATTGGAGAACACCAAAATAAAACATACAACTCATACCAATATAGATCATCAATCAACCCAAAGACAAAGAATATCTACTCAAAACATCATAGGATGGCAACACATCACTGGAAGATAATATGTGGCATAAAGCACCATGTTCAAGTAGGGATTACAGCGGGGTGTGGGAGAGTGGACCGCATAAAAGAGATGAGTATGGTGATGATGATGGTGATGTTGATGAAGACGATCACCGCAGCGATGATTCCCCTCCCGATGGCACTCCGGCGACACCGAGAGAGAGGAGGAGAGGTTCTCCCCCTTGTGCTTCCTCCTCCTTGCCCCCCAGATGGGGAGAGGTTCACCCTCTGGTCCTTGGCCTTCATGGTGATGATGGCCCCTCCGGGATCCTCCTCCATGCCCTCCGGTGATGATGGCCCCCTCCGGCAGGGTGCCAGAGAGGGCATAGATCGATTTATCGTGGCTACAGAGGCTTGCGGCAGTGGAACTTCTGATCTAGGTTATTTTCTAGGGTTTTTTGTATTTATAGGAATTTTTGGCGTCGATTTCACGTGAGATAGGGGCCCACGCCCAGGGGGTAGGGCATGCCCCCACCCTCGTGGACATCCCAGGACTCTTCTGGCCCAACTCTTTTACTCCGGGGGCTTGTTTTGGTCCATAAAAATCGTCAAAAATTGGCACGTCAATTGGACTCCGTTTCGTATTCCTTTTCTATAAAACTCAAAAACAAGGAAAAAAACAGAAACTGACACTCGACTCTAGGTTAATAGGTTAGTCCCAAAAATCATATAAAATAGCGTATAAATGAATATAAAACATCTAAGATGGATAATATAATAGCATGAATACTTCATAAATTATAGATACGTTGGAGATGTATCAGGGGCATAGGTTTCACTAGTGGCTTCTCTCAAGATAGCATGTATTACGGTGGGTGAACAAATTACTTCCGAGCAATAGATATAAAAGCGCATAGTTATGAAGATATCTAAGGCAATGATCATGAATATAGGAATCATGTCCGTGTCAAGTAGACCGAAACGGTTCTGCATCTACTACTATTACTCCACACATCGACCGCTATCCATCATGCACCTAGAGTATTAAGTTCATAAGAACGAGTAACGCATTAAGCAAGATGACATGATGTAGAGGGATAAACTCAAGCAATATGATATAAACCCCATCTTTTTATCCTCGATGACAACAATACAATACGTGCCTTGCTGCCCCTACTGTCACTGGGAAAGGACACCACAAGATTGAACCCAAAGCTAAGCACTTCTCCCATTGCAAGAAAGATCAATTTAGTAGGCCAAACTAAACCAATAATTCAAAGAGACTTGCAAAGATATCAAATCATGCATATAAGAATTCAGAGAATAACCAAATAATATTCATAGATAATCTTGTTCATAAATCCACAATTCATCGGATCTCGACAAACACAATGCAAAAGAGTATTACATCAAATAGATCTCCAAGAACATCAAGGAGAACTTTGTATTGAGAATCAAAGAGAGAGAATAAGCCATCTAGCTAACTATGGACCCGAAGGTCTGTGGTAAACTACTCACGCTTCATCAGAGAGGCAATGGTGTTGATGTAGAAGCCCCCCGTGATCGATTCCCCCTCCGACAGATCGCCGAAAAAGGCCCCAAGATGGGATCTCATGGGTACAGAAGGTTGCGGCAGTGGAAAAGTGGTTTCGTGGCTCTCCCTGATGTTGCTAGGGTATAAGAGTATATAGGCGAAAGAAGTACGTCGGTGGAGCTACAAGGGGCCCACGAGAGTGGGGGGCGCACCTACCCCCTCGGGCGCGCCCTCCTGCCTCGTGGCTTCCTCGTGGAGTTCCAGACTTCGACTCCAAGTCTTATGGATTGCTTTCGGTCCAAGAAAGATCATTACGAAGGTTTCATTCCGTTTGGACTCCGTTTGGTATTTCTTTTCTGCAAAACTCTGAAATAGGCAAAAAACAGAAACTGGCACTGGGCCTCCGGTTAATAGGTTAGTCCCAAAAATAATAAAAAAGAGCATATTAAAGCCCATTAAACATCCAAAACAGATAATATAATAGCATGGAACAATCAGAAATTATAGATACGTTGGAGACGTATCAATGTATGGTATGATCAAGCACAAAGTAACGTGGTCTCATACAAGCATCAAACAAAAGTATCATGAAGTAGCATGAAACTCGAGGAAATCAAACGAGAAAAATCAAAGCACTCTCTCTCTCTCTCTCTCTCTCTCTCTCTCTCTCTCTCTCGAAGCCCTGATGATCTATACTAATTCTCGCCCTTTAGCAACAAGTACCAAAAAGGTCGAAGAAGTAAAGAGCTAATTAAACGTCTCTCTAGGCTCGATCTTCGGCAGCTCCTGGTGATGAAGTCCTCTGACTTGCAGTGCCAGTGTGCATAGTCGTTGTTGGAGTTGAGATGACTGTGTCTGCAAAGATCTCGGCTGATGTCCGCTGAGTTTGTGGTGTAGAGACCGCTGAAGGAACTGACGGTGGATCAACTGTGGGTGCAACACCTGGAGCTGAGACTGTGGCTCTTGAGTCGGTGACTAACACGACTTCTGACCTAGGTGATGGTGTCCTGGATTTGGGAGTGCCAACCTAGTTAGCCCATAGTCCATGGGGCGAACTTATGGCCCACCATTCTTATAAGGAAGGACTCTGAAAGCCTTGAACTTTGGTGTGATCAAGGTGGACTCTGCCGAAGACTTGACGTACACTCCAAGGACCAAATCGGCCGCCAGCATGTGTATCCCTAGATTGGCAAGTGACCATGTGTAACCCTAGGTACCCCCAGTGTCTATATAGCCTGAGGGGTTTAGTCCATAGAGACCACGTTCACAATTACAACCATCTAGCTTTAGGGTTAGAACAAAACTTACGGTCTCAAGGTAGATCTAGCTTGTACTTGATACATCATCATCAATACAATCAAAGCAAGACGTAGGGTATTACCTCTTCGAGAGGGCCCGAACTTGGGTAAACATTGTTCCCTTCTTATCTTATTACCCATGAATCCAAGATCAAGAGCTCGAGGCCCCCTACCCGAGGTCTACCAGTTTTGGTACCGACATTGGTGCTTTTGTTGAGAGTTCCGTTGTGCGATCGAAAAAGGATCAATGGGATTGTCGGTCAACGAACTAGATCTTCATGGTGTGACTTACATGCCTGAATCTTCTGTCATCATATCGCACCTCGTCCATCAAGAGCCAGGCCACAATGAGCGCAAAGTAAAACCCAAGCCCTTCGTTTCTTCACCTACCCCGGCCAAGAATCCCCCCATGGAGGACCAAGGGCTGAGGTATTACCTGGTAAGCGACCTTGAAGGTGACCGGACGGAAGAAGCCGAGGAACCAGATCTCAAGATCAATCCGGCCAATCCATCATCAACACATCCTTCTCAGGACAACGTTGTCAGAGCTTCGAGCCCGTGAATGATGGGGATCAAATTTTTGCTCCCACCCACCTCCCACATCGAGTACTGCCCGAATGACTCAGGGCCATCTGATGCCTGGGATCTAGTCTATATACAACAGTTGCCTGACGAAACAATTAGGCAATTCTGGACTAGGTTCATGTTTGTCAAGAACAAGATACCGGACTGTTGTGACTCAGATATATTAGCAACTTTTCAGCAAACCTCCAAAGACGAAGGCATTTTAAACGCCCTTGCCTAGCCCGCGTCCAAACGTTCTCTAAATTATCAGGTCTCCTATCAAAATTCTGCACCATAGAGGACAGCTGGATGGCTCAAAAAGAGTAAGCAGATTCAATCTGCGTCGAGAGGACAAAGCGTGACAAGCTAGCATGCCGGTAAGAACACTCTTGCCACGCTTGCGTCAGTTGACCAACCTCGAAAATGGAAAAAATCCTGTCATAGGATTCAAGACTGCCCTTGACGACCTGCTGGACAAGCCGTGCCCAATACACTCTATTCTACTCAACACCAGCCCAACTCAAAATCTTCGAGATTGCCGGGTGGTGAAATAGGTGGCTAGGGGAGCTGAGGCTCTCCTTGTGCACAAGCACGACCAAATGCATTCGGCAGCATCCTCTGACTTGTAGTGCTGGTGTGCATAGAAATTATTGGAGCTGAGATGAATGTGTCTGCAAAGATCTCGGGTGATGTCTGCTGAGCTGGTGGTGTAGAGACTGCTGGAGGAATTAACAGAGCAACTTTGGGTGCTACAGCTGGAGCTGAGACTGTGGCTCTGGAGTCGGTGACTAGCACTGCTACTAACTGATGACCCGCAAGTATAGGGAATCAATCGTAGTCCTTTCGATAAGTAAGAGTGTTGAACCCAACGAGGAGCAAAAGGAAATGACAAGCAGGTTTCAGCAAGGTAATTTCTGCAGGCACTGAAATTGTCGGTAATACACTGGTACATTGAGGTGCTATACAAATGGTTTTCAACCCCTTTTCGTGACGACATTTAGAACGGTCGCCAAGTGAGTGTGGGCGATAGGGGGGTTCCTTCCCACACGACCCAAAAACCATCGGGGATATGCCTTCCAGGCACACACGCTCGGCAAAATGAGGTCGTGTGCGACCGGCGAGCGCTCAAATACGATTATACATACAATAATGTTGTTTCCGGTCATAAGCACACCCAACATAGTCAGTCCCCGCTAAACATTTCCGTTCGTATGAACATCCCACACAGTCGCTCCACGGAAAACGTTTCCCTTCGCAGGTACAACACACACAATTTTCCCCGTTAAACCGGTTGTGATAGTGTTGCCATTGCAGATGATATTAACAATTTTATCGTTTGTGTTATTGAATGTATCACACATGGTGCATAGAAGAAACTGTGTGGCAAAGGCTATCCATCACACACAGTTTTTATGTGGTAAACATTTGCGCAAGGTGGCCTAACGCACACAGTTTTCAAGAGAATGTTGTGTGTGATTGTTCATTGATCCAACACATTTTATTCCTAGAAACTCTCCGTGTTGCCTGAGGTGATCGCCCACGGTGTTTTCTGAATAACTATTTGCAATAGAAAAACCAATTGCCCTATTAGTAATAACCCATTTATTAATCAAATGGACATTCATATTAAGCACATAATATATTTTATTTCCATATTAAGTGTCGGAGTAATGGGCCACGGGTAGCCTAACCCGAGCCCCTGAACCTTTCAAGACAACGGGGTCGGTTGCACCCCTCAAGACGTCAAGATAGATCTCCGCTTCCTGGCGGCCGGTTGGCTGAGCGGCCGACTGGCCGGAGGTGGCCGAGTTCCAGAAGACGGCATCACGACAGGCCGACTCCTAGTGAGCGGCCTCTAGAGAGGCCGACCCCTAGCAGTCGGCTCGTGGCGCCCTCAAAGTCTGCGCCATCATCAAGGAGACAAGATAGTGTATGGCCACGGTGTAACCCATCCCCCCCCCAATCCAGGGCCCGACGTGGCCACAGTGCCTCGTATCAGCGGAGATCTCCGCCCGGCGCGGCACTGTTGCCACTCTGCCCTTGATGTCACTCCTGTCAGGAGAAGTATTGTCCCCACTATTGCCTGTCGGTATGGCCCGGAGACCAGCCGGCGGGGCCCACCAGGCGGCGGTCCCCAGCAGTCGGTGGAGAAGCCGGCGACCAGAGAGACTGACAGCCGGGCCCTACGCTCGGCTGGATTACCATTGTACCCCTGGGGGGTAGGCCTCTATAAACCCCCCAGGGCACCCATGCAAAGGGTCCAGACCTGTTAGGACTAGACTCATACCTAGAGGAGGAGAGAGCGTGCCTGCCTTCTTCCACCTCTAGCAAACAGCTCAAGGAGCACCATTGTACCACTTGCGCCTTAGTGATCATGTGGAGACCCCGCAGAGTAGGACTAGGGGTGTTATCTCCTAGGAGAGCCCCGAACCTAGGTAAAGTACGCCGGCGTTCGTGTCTACGCCTCATCCCGCTTCTAGGCACCGGCGACGTTCTACTCACTCCCACCATGATAGGCCATCCATTGGCATATGTCGCTCCCAATCCCCGACATTTGGCGCCCACCGTGGGGCCAGGTGCACCGTCTCCCGGAGACCTGTTCTGGACGGGAACGCTGTTCCTTCCTGGCGAGCGCAGCCAACCCGACACGCAAGACACCGCGCTGCACGGCGCGGAGATTGCCTACGCGGCGAGCTGCCTCGCCAATCTTGTTGGTGAGATTCGCCTCTCCGACGAGCCCGCGTCTGATGCGGGCACCAATGACCCCGAAGGCCGCCTTATGGGCCTCCTCGATCAGCTCCACATCGCCAGCGAGCCTGCTGCTGACTTGGAGTTGGTTGGCTCCACCGACCCGATGTTGGTCGAGTCCGACTCGGCTTCGCTCGACACGTTCCCTTCCAATGTGGTGGTCTACGACGAGCCGCTTCCTCGCGCGGACAACGGCGGCAGCACCGTCACGAAGGTGCTCGTGATCAGCCACGGCGAGCACTCTGGCGGAGGTGGCCAGGACCCGTTGCAGACGGCAATGCAAGACTTGGCTGCGCCAATCCTGGAAGACACCGACGCCGAGACGCTGGAAGCACGCCGTGTCCAGCTCGTCGAGAGCGCCAACCGGTTGGCCAGCATGAGAGGCCTTTCGGAGGCCTACCAGCGGGAGATGGACCGTGCTGTCGGCGGCACGCCAGCTCCTAGCGGGCCTAGCAGCGTTGTCTTGGTCCGGCAGTGCGGCGCGACCATCGCTAGCATGTTCAGGACAGATCGTCCCGTCTACGCCACGCCTACAGAAAACATATGAGCTGCCCAGGCGGCAGCAGACGAGCTAGACAAGCTCGAGGGCGACGAGCGTCGCCACATGACGGAGCGAGTTCAGCAGCTCCCCGACGCGGCTGCTGCGCAGCAAGATGCCGGGTGCCACACCGAAGCGCCCAACTGGCAAAACGATGACCCTCCACCTCGCCGAGATCAAGGCGCGACATTCTGGATGCCAACTGGTGGCGTCCGTGATAGAAGAGACAAGGAGCCGGCTGCCAGCCGCAGTCGGACTCACATCACCATCGAGCGCGACCAAGACGGCCGCCCGAGAGCAGTGCGGCGGCGAGACAACTGCCCACCTCCTCCTCCTTGTTGGGAGAGGCGCATTTCCCCGCCGCCTATTGATCACCCATCACTCGGCGACCGCCTTGGCCACCGAGAAGGAATCAGAGAAAACGATGCTCGCCATCGGATCGACCGCCTCAATTGATCCCTGGCGCTAGAAGAGGATAATGAGTTGGCTTCGCCTTGTTTTGGCCCCCGCATCCGAGATGAGCCCTTTCCCAAAGGGCTCACTCTCCCAAGAGATACGCCCAAGTACACCGGCTCCGTGAAGCCGGAGGACTGGATGGTCGACTACTACACAGCCGTCAGCATCGCCAATGGCAACAAGCGCGTTGCCGTGAACTATGTTCCCCTCATGCTCCAGGGTACGACCCGGACATGGCTGAACAGCCTGAAGCCCCACAGCGTCAACAGCTGGGTTGATTTTACTGAAGCATTCGTCCACAATTTCACCAGCACATACAAGCGGCCGCCCAAGCCTCGCCAGCTCTCCCTGTGCGTCCAAGGCCCCAATGAGTCGACCCACGACTATCTCACACGCTGGGCCGAGCTGCGCAACTCTTGCGAGGGCGTGCACGAGGTGCAGGCCATCAAGTACTTCACTGTCGGGTGCTGAGAGGGCACTCTCCTCAAGCACAAGCTCCTCTGTGACGAGCCGGCGACCCTTGACGAACTGCTGATCATAGCAGACAAGTACGCCACGCCCGACTCCTCCATGAAGGCGGAGATTCAAGTCAATGTGTCGGGCAAGGTGGCCCCCCCAAGTCCCTCGGACCCCGTCTGGCGACGCCAGTCGGCGCAACAACCAAATGGCAACAAGCGCAAGGCCATGCAGCCGGCTCCCACGAGCCGGCAGGTGGCAACAGTTGAAGATCAACGGCCAGAAGGGCAGCCTCCTCCCAAACGCCAGAAGGGTGGCAAGCCTAACTGGCTACCCGCCTTCTCGTACGAGCAGACTCTCGATGCGCCCTGCAAGTTCCACAGCGGCGTGAAGCCATCCAATCACACCACTCGGAAGTGCCATTGGCTCACCAGGATTGCCAAGGGTGACGGACTCCAGCCCTCTCCGCCTGCCGGCCCGCCGCCTCCTCCTCCACAGCAGCCGGCGGCTCGGCCGGTCGGGGCCATACAAGATGATTATCCTGAAGAGCATGGAGCCTACGTCATGTTCACTAGCGTGGCCCGTGACTGGCACGGCAGGCGGCAACAGCAACAAGAAGTAAACGCAGTAGCGTTAGAGACCCCAGAATTCATGCATTGGTCAGAGAAACCCATCAGGTGGAGCAGAGCTAACCACCCGGAGGTGATGCCAAACCCCGGCTCTTATGCCTTAGTGTTGGATGCCACGTTTTCCACAAAGAGGTGAGCTGCTCATTTCTCCTGAGTCCTAATAGATGGCGGCAGCAACATCAACATTCTGTACAAGGATACCATGGAGAAGTTGGGAATCAAGCAGAGACACCCTCAGCCCAGTCGGACTGTTTTCCATGGCATAGTTCCTGGCCTTTCCTGCTCACCGATCGGCAAGACTCAGATAGATGTCCTCTTCGGGGACAAAACTCATTTCCACCAAGAGCCAGTCTGGTTTGAGGTGGTGGACCTTGAGAGCCCTTATCACGCACTGCTTGGTCGGCCTGCCCTGGCCAAGTTCATGGCGGTCCCCCCATTATGCTTACCTGAAGATGACGATGCCGAGCTCCAAGGGAATCCTGACCATAGCCGGGGACTACAAGAAGTCGTCCGCCTGCGCAACAGAGAGCAGCCGGCTAGCCGAGTCCCTTGTGATCGCTGCCGAAAAACGGCTCCTTGACCGGGTTGTGGCAATGGCAGGCAAGCAGCCGGAAATGTCACCCGACCCCAAAGATTCGGAAGCCGAGGGCTCATTCAAGCCGGCCAAAGAAACAAAGAAGATACCCTTGGACCCGAAGCACCCGGAGAGGTATGCTGTCGTAGGTGCAAACCTTGACAGCAAATAGGAAGGCGAGCTCGTCGATTTCCTTCGTGAGAATCGGGACATCTTCGCATGGTCCCCCAAAGACATGCCAGGTGTACCGACGGATTTCGCCGAGCACAAGCTACACGTTTGATCTGATGCCAAGCCAGTCCGGCAGCCTTTGCACCGCCTCTCAAAAGAAAAAGAAGAGTTGTTGGAGAAGAGATAGCCCGGCTTCTGGCAGCCAGATTTATCATGGAGGTGTTCTTTCCGGAGTGGTTAGCCAACCCGGTCCTAGTGCTAAAGAAGAACAAGCAGTGGCACATGTGCATCGATTATACCAGCCTCTACAAAGCATGCCCCAAAGACCCATTTGCTCTGCCAAGAATCGATCAAGTGATTGACTCTACAGCCGGATGCGAGCTGTTGAGTTTTTTGGATGCATACTCCGGGTATCACCAGATCAAGCTGGACCTGTCCGACAGGATAAAGACCGCCTTCATCACGCCATTCGGAGCCTTCTGCTACTTGACCATGACGTTCGGCTTGAGAAATGCCGGTGCCACCTTTCAACATTGCATGCAGAAGTGTCTCCTCAAGCAACTTGGCAGAAACGCTCATGTCTATGTGGACGATGTGGTGGTGAAGACTGAGAAGCGTGGGATGCTACTGGAAGATCTCAAGGAGACTTTCGAGAACTTGCGCCGATTTCAGATCAAGCTCAACCCGGAGAAATGCGTCTTTAGGGTGCCAGCCGGCCAGCTTCTTGGCTTTCTGGTCTCATAGCGCGGCATAGAGTGCAACCCTGTGAAGATCAAGGCCATCGAAAGGATGGAAGTGCCCACCCGACTGCTGGACGTGCAAAAATTTACCGGCTGCCTGGCATCCATCAGCCGTTTCATCAGTTGGCTGGGCGTGAAAGCTCTTCCCCTGTACCAGCTCATGAAGAAGACCGCTTTTTTCAAGTGGAACGACAAGGCGAATGAAGCTTTTCTGCAGCTCAAGAAAATGTTGACCACCCCGCCTGTCTTGGCGGCCCCGACTCCTAAGGAGCCAATGCTCCTCTACATTGCTGCTACCAGCCGGGTGGTTAGCACAGTCATAGTGGTGGAACGGAAAGAAGAAGGCAAAGCCCTACTAATCCAGAGGCCGGTGTATTACTTGAGCGAAGTACTGTCCGCCTCCAAGCAGAACTATCCCCACTATCAGAAGATGTGTTATGGCATGCACTTTGCTGCCAAAAGGCTGAAGCCATACTTCCAAGAGCAACCAATCACTGTGGTCTGCACAGCTCCTCTTGCCGATATTATTGGAAGTCGAGATGCCTCTGGCCGAGTGTCCAAGTGGGCCATAGGTTTGGCCCCCTACACCATCTACTACCAGCCTCGCACCGCCATCAAGTCACAAGCACTGGCCGACTTCCTCGTCGACTGGGCCGAGACCCAGTACTTGCCGCCAGCACCAGATTCCACCCATTGGCGGATGCATTTTGACGGTTTAAAAATGCACACTGGTTTGGGAGCCGACATCATCCTCACTTCTCCCAAGGGCTACAAGCTCAGATATGCGCTGCAAATTCACTTTGCCGGCTCCAACAATGTTGCTGAATACGAAGTACTCATTCACGGGCTCCGGCTTGCCAAGGAACTCAGCATTCGCCAGATCCTGTGTTATGGAGACTCCGACTTGGTGGTCCAGCAGTCATCGGGCGACTGGGACACCAAGTATGCGAATATGGCCAGCTACCGCTTCCTCGTACAACAACTCAGTGGATACTTCGAAGGGTGCGAGTTCCTCCACATGCCAAGAAATGACAATGAGTAAGCCGACGCCCTGGCACGAATTGGCTCCACCCGGCAAGCAATACCAACCGGCATCACCCTGCAACGACTCCTCAAGCCGTTCGTCAAACCATCGCCAGAATCAGATTCCATCTTTGTGCCGGCTCCTCCTGAAGCAGTCGGATCCGACTTGAGAACCCCGGTAGCCGGCACGGGAACTTCGGCAGGCGGCCCGGGGATTGCAGCAGTCGCACCTGGCCCTGGGACCTCAGAGCCCGGCCCGGGGATTGCGGCAGTCGGCCCGGGGACTTCATCAATTCACCAGGCGGTGGCCGACTCCAACCCACCGCCTCCCAGCCCAACCACCCTCGTGCAAGTGGCAGTCCTGGCAATCGAAGAAATTACAGCACCTTCATGGGCCCATCCCATCCTCAACTTCCTGGTAAACAAAAAACTGTCGACTGATGAAATCTCGGCCCGGCAGGTGCAACGCCGGGCAGCAGCGTACACAATCGTCAACAGAGAACTTGTGAGGCGCAGCGTCACTGGTGTTTTCCAGCGCTGCGTGGAGCCGGAGCAAGGCCAAGCAATCCTCAAAGATATCCATCAAGGCGAGTGTGGTCACCACGCGGCTTCAAGGGCACTTGTTGCCAAAGCTTTTCGCCATGGTTTTTTCTGGCCGACTGCTCTAGAAGACGCCAAAGACTTGGTCCAGAAATGCAAAGGGTGCCAGAAGTTCCGGTCCAAGCCTCATCAGCCGGCTTCTGCACTCAAGACTATCCCCATTGCTAGGCCCTTTGCTGTACGGGGCCTGGACATGGTGGGACCATTCAAAACAGCACGAGGTGGCATGACTCATATGCTTGTCGCGGTGGACAATTTCACCAAGTGGATAGAAGCAAAACCAATCAAGCAACTGAATGGTACGACTGTTGTGACTTTCATCTCTGACATCACCATCCGGTATGGAATACCACACAGCATCATCACTGACAATGGCATGAACTTCTCCAAGGGCGCCTTGGCCCGTTTCTGCATGACGTAGGGCATCTGACTGGACCTAGCGTCCATTGCTCATACGCAGTCAAGCGGCCAGGTGGAGCGAGCAAATGGCCTTATTTTGTCCGGCATCAAGCCCCGACTGGTCGAGCCTCTGGAGTGTTCGGCCGGCTGCTGGCTTGACGAGCTACCGGCCGTCCTCTGGAGTCTGTGCACAACCCCGAACAAATCAACCGGCTTCACCCCTTTTTTCTCGTCTACGGTGCCGAAGCCGTCATCCCGACGGACATAGAATTCGACTCCCCTCGAGTCACCATGTACACCGAAGAGGAGGTAGAAGAAGCACGACAAGACGGTGTCGATCTGCTGGAAGAGGGCCGGCTATTGGCACTCAGCCGGTCCACCATCTACCAACAGAGTCTACGCCGATACTACAACCGAAAGGTCAAGCCAAGATCTTTCCAAGAAGGAGACCTTGTGCTCCGGCTGATCCAGCGAACAACCGGCCAGCACAAGCTCTCGGCACCTTGGGAAGGCCCCTTCATCATCACCAAGGTGTTGGGAAACGACTCCTACTACCTCATCGACAGTCAGAAGCCTCGAGCACGCAAAAGAGACGACTCCGGCAGGGAGACGGAGCATCCATGGAATGCGAATCTCCTTCGAAGGTTTTACAGTTAAAAAGCAGTATGTATCATGCGGACTTTTGTATTAAATACAAAGACTCCGGGTCCCCCGAGAAGAGCCCGAGGACTGCCCTCCTTTATCTATAAGACAAGTATTACATCTCTCGTTTGTGTTCTTTCATTAATCTGTCTGGCACCGGGCTCGACCAGTCGACCCGGGGACTTGCCGCCTTGTACTATGAAATGCTTCCTGCAGCCAGACAAGTAATGTGTTGGAACCCAAGCCTTCTCCTGCCAGAAGTTGTAGCTTGCAGAGCGACTGTTCGGTCGGCAGGAGTTAAGGCAGAAAGGGTGACCACATGAAAAATGGCTAAGGACCCAAAGCATAAACATAGTCCAAGCCAGCTTCCCGCCTCGCCGACCGGCTGTCAAAGCAGCCGGCCGGCCGGTTTCTACTTAACTTGCCAAGAAAACTCTAGCCGGCTAAGTACTTGCCTTCTCGAAAGTGGCTAAGTACTTGACCCAGCCATAGTCCGCAGAGCGACTGTTCGGCTGGCAAGACGGCAACCAAGGGAAGGCGGCAAAGGAAAAAGCCAAAAGAGAAGAAAGCAAGGAAAGATAGGACTCGGATAAGATATTTACACATCAAAAGGCCCTTGGCCGACATCCAACATAAGTTTGAAATACACCCGACGGGTGGAACTGTGCGAAGTTAACAAAGTTTGTTGAGACTAATAAGCAGGAAGAAATAAAAGTAAAGTGGCAGCCTAGGAAGCAGCAGGCGGGTTCAGCGGAATGGTGGAGTCGCTGGCGCCAGTTGGTCGAGCGGCCGGCTGATTGGTCTCCGCTTGGTCTCCTTCAGCAGCAGCCGGCTCGCTCGGGCGTGGCTCATTGCTGGAGGCGCGGTCGAGTTGAGGTTGGTCGTTCGCTCCGACCTCTGGCGCCTCCTCTTCGCCTTCCTCCTCCTCCTCGTCCTCTTCCGCGTCGCTGGAGTCGATCACCTCGGCTGAGTCCTCGCCCTCCTCTGGGTTCAGCCCAAACCACTCTGGTGGCACCTCGGCGCCGTTCTCGGCCAGCTCCAGGATGAAGATGCCAGTGTCGGTGTACTCGGCGATGGCTGCCGCCCGCTTGACGAGTTCGCCCTCCACTGCCACTAGCTCTTCCTGGGCTTCCTGTTGGAACGTGGTAAACTGGGCTAGATTTAGCCCAGGGTACCATGCCTTGACGAACTCCAAGGCCCGGCGTGCTCCGGTTCGGGCCGAGGAGCCCTTCCACGCCTCAAGGGGGCCAGCCGCCACTGATACGTCCATTTTGCATCATGCTTTTATATCAATATTTATTGCATTATGGGCTGTTATTACACATTATGTCACAATACTTATGCCTATTCTCTCTTATTTTACAAGGTTTACATAAAGAGGGAGAATGCCGATAGTTGGGATTCTGGGCTGGAAAAGGAGCAAATATTAGAGAGCTATTCTGCACAGCTCCAAAAGTCCTGAAACTTCACGGAAGATGTTTTCCAAATATATAAAAAATACTAAGAGCAAGAACTTTACCAGGGGGGCCACACCCTGCCCACGCGGGTGGGGGCGCGCCCTACCCCCCTGGGCGTGCCCCTACCTCATGGGCCCCTGGTGGCCCTCCGGTGGCCATCTTCTGCTATATGGAGTCTTTCGATGGGGAAAAAATCATAAGCCATCTTCTCGGACGAAACTCCGCCGCCACGAGGCGGAACCTTGGCGGAACCAATCTAGGGCTCTGGCGGAGCTGTTCTGCCGGGGAAACTTCCCTCCCGGAGGGGGAAATCATCGCCATCATCATCACCAACGCTCCTCTCATCGGGAGAGGGCAATCTCCATCAACATCTTCATCAGCACCATCTCATCTCAAAACCCTAGTTCATCTCTTGTATCCAATTCTTGTCTTCAAGTTCGGGATTGGTGCTAGTAGGTTGCTAGTAGTGTTAATTACTCCTTGTAGTTGATGCTAGTTGGTTTAATTGGTGGAATATCATATGTTCAGATCCTATATGCATATTAATACCCCTCTGATTATGAACATGTTTATGCTTTGTGAGTAGTTACTTTTGTTCCTGAGGACATGGGAGAAGTCTTGCTATTAGTAGTCATGTGAATTTGGTATTCGTTTGATATTTTGATGAGATGTATCTTGTCTCTCCTCTAGTGGTGTTATGTGAATGTCGACTACATGACACTTCACCATTGTTTGGGCCTAGAGGAAGGCATTGGGAAGTAATAAGTAGATGATGGGTTGCTAAAGTGACAGAAGCTTAAACCCTAGTTTATGCGTTGCTTCGTAAGGGGCTGATTTGGATCCATATGTTTCATGCTATGGTTAGGTTTACCTTAATACTTTTGTTGTAGTTGCGGATGCTTGCAATAGAGGTTAATCATAAGTGGGATGCTTGCCCAAGTAAGGGCAGCACCCAAGCACCGGTCCAGCCACATACCAAATTATCAAAGTACCGAACGCGAATCATATGAATGTGATGAAAACTAGCTTGAAGATATTCCCATGTGTCCTTGGGAGCGCTTTACATCTTATAAGAGTTTGTCCAGGCTTCTCCTTTGCTACAAAAAGGATTGGGCCACCTTGCTGCACCTTATTTACTTTTGATACTTGTTGCTCGTTACAAATTATCTTATCACAAAACTATCTGTTACCACTTATTTCAGTACTTGCAGAGAATACCTTGCTGGAAACCGCTTATCATTTCCTTCTTCTCCTCGTTGGGTTCGACACTGTTACTTATCGAAAGGACTACGATAGATCACCTATACTTGTGGGTCATCAAGACTCTTTTCTGGCGCCGTTGCCGGGGAGTGAAGCGCCTTTGGTAAGGAAAAATTTATATAGTGTGCTGAAATTTACTGTCACCTGTTACCATGGAAAGTAATCCTCTGAGGGCTTGTTCGGGATATCTTCACCCCGACCAGTAGAGCAAAGAGTTGCTCCTCAGCCTACTGAACCTACTGAAAATGAAAATGAAAATGCTTGCTTTGAAGTTCCTTCGGGTATGATAGAAAAACTGCTAGCTAATCCTTTTTTAGGAGATGGAACAAAACATCCCGATGAACATCTGATATATGTGGATCAAGTTTGTGGATTATTTAAGCTTGCAGGTGTACCCGGAGATGTCGTTAAGAAGAAGGTCTTCCCCTTATCTTTGAGGGGAGATACATCGACATGGTATAGGCTTTGTGATGATATGAGGTCTTGGAATTACAAACGATTGAAATTGGAATTTCATCAGAAGTTTTATTGTATGCATCTTGTTCATCGTGATCGCAATTATATATATAATTTTTGGCCTCACGAAGGAGAAAGCATCGCTCAAGCTTGGGGAGGCTTAAGTCAATGTTATCTTCATGCCCTAATCATGAGCTCTCAAGAGAAATGATTAATCAGAATTTTTATGCTCGGCTTTCTGGTAACAATCGCACCATGCTTGACACTTCTTGTGCTTGCTCTTTTATGATGAAGACTATTGAATACAAATGGCATATATTGGAAAGAATTAAACGCAACTCTGAAGATTGGGACCTCGACAATGGTAAGGAGTCAGGTATGACACCTAGTTTTGATTGTGTTAAATCTTTTATGGATACCGATATTTTTCGTAAATTTAGCACTAAATATGGACTTGACTCTGAGATAGTAGCTTCTTTCTGTGAATCTTTTGCTACTTATGTTGATCTCCCCAAGGAGAAGTGGTTTAAATATCATCCTCCCATAGAAGTAAAAGTAGCTGCACCTATTAAAGTTGAAGAAAAGACTATCACTTATAATGATCCTATTGTTCCTACTTCTTATGTTGAGAAACCACCTTTCCCTCTTAGGATAAAAGATCATGCTAAAGCTTCAACTGTGGTTCGTAAAAGCAATATTAAAACATATACACCTCCTGAGCAAGTTAAAGTTGAACCTAATATTGCTATTGTTAAAGACCTCTTGTCTGATAATATAGATGGGCATGTTATTTATTTCTGTAATGAAATTGCTAGAATTGCTAAACCCTGTGATAAATATAAACCTAGACCCGTGGTAGGCACGCCTGTTATTTCTGTTAAAATAGGAGATCATTGTTATCATGGCTTATGTGATATGGGTGCTAGTGCTAGTGCAATACCTTATTCTTTATACCAAGAAGTTATGCATGATATTGCACCTGTTGAGTTAGAAGAAATTGATGTTACAATTAAACTTTCCAATAGAGATACTATTTCACCAATGGGAATTGTTAGAGATGTTGAAGTCTTGTGTGGGAAAACTAAATATCCTGCTGATTTTCTTGTTCTTGGTTCCCCACAAGATAGCTTTTGTCCCATTATATTTGGTAGACCCTTCTTAAATACTGTTAATGCTACCATAGATTGAAAAAGAAATGTTGTTACTATCGGTTTAGATGATATGGCTCATGAATTCAATTTTTCTAAATTTAGTAGACAACACCATGAAGAAGAATTACCTAGTAAGGATGAAATTATTGGTCTTGCTTCTATTGCCATACCCCCTAGAGATCCTTTAGAACAACACTTGCTAGACCATGAAAATGATATGTTTATGAATGAAAGAAGGGAACTAGATGAAGTATTCTTTAAACAAGAGCCTATTCTGAAAAACAATTTACCTGTTGAAATCCTAGGGGATCCTCCTCCACCCAAGGGTGATTCCGTGTTTGAGCTTAAACCGTTACCTGATACTCTTAAATATGCTTATCTTGATGAGAAAAAGATATATCCTGTTATTATTAGTGCTAACCTTTTAGAGCATGAGGAAGAGAGATTATTGAAAACTCTGAAGAAGCACCGTGCTGCTATTGGGTATACTCTTGATGATCTTAAGGGCATTAGTCCCACTCCATGTCAACATAAAATTAATTTGGAAGAAGATGCTAAACCAGTTCGTGATCATCAACGCCGGCTGAATCCTAAAATGAAAGAAGTGGTAAGAAAGGAGATACTAAAGCTCCTTGAGGCAGGTATAATTTATCCCGTTGCTGATAGTCAATGGGTAAGCCCTGTCCATTGTGTCCCTAAGAAGGGAGGTATTACTGTCGTTCCTAATGATAAAGATGAATTGATTCCTCAAAGAATTATTACAGGTTATAGGATGGTAATTGATTTCCACAAATTAAATAAGGCTACTAAAAAAGATCATTACCCCTTACCTTTTATCGATCAAATGCTAGAAATTTTGTCCAAACATACACATTTTTGCTTTCTAGATGGTTATTCTGGTTTCTCTCAAATACCTGTGTCAGCCAAAGATCAATCAAAGACTACTTTTACATGCCCTTTTGGTACTTTTGCTTATAGACATATGCCTTTTGGTTTATGTAATGCACCTGCTACCTTTCAAAGATGCATGATGGCTATATTCTCTGACTTTTGTGAAAAGATTTGTGAGGTTTTCATGGACGACTTTTCCGTGTATGGATCTTCTTTTGATGATTGCTTGAGCAACCTTGATCGAGTTTTGTAGAGATGTGAAGAAACTAATCTTGTCTTGAATTGGGAAAGGTGCCACTTTATGGTTAATGAGGGTATTGTCTTGGGGCATAAAGTTTCTAAAAGAGGTATTGAAGTTGATAAAGCCAAGGTTGATGCTATTAAAAAGATGCCATGTCCCAAGGACATCAAAGGTATAAGAATTTTCCTTGGTCATGTCGGTTTTTATAGGAGGTTCATTAAGGACTTCTCGAAAATTTCTCGGCCTCTAACTAATTTATTACAAAAAGATATACCATTCGTCTTTGATGATGATTGTCTAGAAGCATTTGAAATACTTAAGAAAGCATTGATCTATGCACCTATTGTTTAGCCACCTGATTGGAATTTACCCTTTGAAATTATGTGTGATGCTAGTGATTATGCTATAGGTGTTGTTCTAGGGCAAAGAGTTGATAAGAAACTAAATGTTATTCAATATGCTAGTAAAACTCTAGACAATGCTCAAAGAAATTATGCTACTACTAAAAAAGAATTCTTAGCAGTTGTATTTGCTTGTGATAAGTTCAGAACTTATATTGTTGATTCTAAAGTAACTATTCACACTGATCATGCTGCTATTAAATATCTTATGGAAAAGAAAGATGCTAAAACTAGATTTATTAGATGGGTTCTCTTGCTACAAAAATTTGATTTGCATATTGTTGATAGAAAGGGAGCTGAGAACCCCGTTGCAGACAACTTGTCTAGGTTAGAAAATGTGCTTGATGACCCACTACCTATTGACGATAGCTTTCCTGATGAGCAATTAAATGTCATAAATGCTTCTCATACTGCTCCATGGTATGCTGATTATGCTAATTACATTGTTGCTAAGTTTATACCACCTAGTTTCACATACCAGCAAAAGAAAAAGTTCTTCTATGATTTGTGGCATTACTTTTGGGATGACCCACATCTTTATAAAGAAGGAGTAGATGGTGTTATTAGACGTTGTGTACCTGAGCATGAACAGGAACAGATCCTACGCAAGTGTCACTCCGAAGATTATGGAGGACACCATGCTGGAGATAGAACTGCACATAAGGTACTGCAATCTGGTTTTTATTGGCCTACTCTCTTCAAGGATGCCCGTAAGTTTGTCTTATCTTGTGATGAATGTCAAAGAATTGGTAATATTAGTATACGTCAAGAAATGCCTATGAATTATTCACTTGTTATTGAACCATTTGATGTTTGGGGCTTTGACTATATGGGACCTTTTCCTTCCTCTAATGGTTATACACATATTCTAGTTGCTGTTGATTACGTTACTAAGTGGGTAGAAGCTATTCCAGCTAGTAGTGCTGATAATAACACTTCTATTAGAATGCTTAAAGAAGTTATTTTTCCAAGATTTGGAGTCCCTAGATATTTAATGACTGATGGTGGTTCACATTTATTCATGGTGCTTTCCGTAAAATGCTTGCTAAATATGATGTTAATCATAGAATTGCATCTCCTTATCACCCTCGGTCTAGTGGTCAAGTAGAATTGAGTAATAGAGAACTCAAATTAATTTTGCAAAAGACTGTTAATAGGTCTAGAAAGAATTGGTCCAAGAAACTTGATGATGCATTACGGGCCTACAGAACTACATATAAAAATCCTATGGGTATGTCTCCGTATAAAATGGTCTATGGAAAAGCATGTAACTTACCTCTCGAACTAGAACACAAGGCTTATTGGGCTATTAAAGAAATTAATTATGATTTAAACTTTCCAGTGAGAAGAGGTTATTTGATATTAGTTCACTCGATGAATGGAGAACCCAAGCCTACGAAAATGCCAAGTTGTTTAAAGAAAAAGTGAAAAGATGGCACGACAAAAGGATACAAAAGCGTGAGTTTAATGTAGGTGATTATGTATTGCTATACAACTCTCGTTTAAGATTTTTTGCAGGAAAGCTTCTCTCTAAATGGGAAGGACCTTATGTTATCGAGGAGGTCTACCGTTTCGGTGCCATAAAAATCAACTACTTCGAAGGCACAAATCCGAAGGTGGTGAACGGTGAAATAATCAAACATTATATCTCAGGTAATCCCATAAATGTTGAAACCAATGTTATTGAAACTGTAACCCCGGAGGAATACATAAGGGACACTTCCCAGAACATTTCAGACTCCGAAAAGGAATAAGTATGTGGTACGGTAAGCAAACCGACTCCAAAACAGTTTTGAAGGCAATATTTCTCTGTTTTGGAATATTTAGAAAAATAGAAAAATAAGCAGCAGTCCAGGAAGGACATGAGGGGTCCACTAGAGTGGAGGGCGCGCCCTACCCTACTGGGCGCTCCCCTACCTCGTGGGCACCCGTGTGCTCTCCGGACTCCGTTTTCATACACGACACATATTTTGGTCAGTAAAAATTAATTATATAATCTCCCGGGGGTTTTGACTCTCGTATCACGCAAAAATCTCTTGTCATTGTTTCGAGCTGTTTTCTGTTAGGGTTGCCAAGGCCAGCCACTATGTCGTCTCCCTCCTCCTCCAACCATGAGGGCAACGATGCTTGGCTAATGAAGATAGAGCTGAAGAGAGAAGAACCTATGGAGATCAACAAGGATGAAGGGATCAAGAAGGCCATGGAGGACCAAGTTCCAGTAACAGAAGACACCCTCCAACTAGATCACAATCTTCTCATTCCAATAGAAATCGAAGCTTTCAAGATGATTGAGTTGGCTCGTATACAAAATAAGTATCATCGCACTCAAGGGCATTATCCACAAGTTAGAAGACCTCCTATGCTCGATGTGCGACTATCCATCATCAACAACTCCACCTTCTTCACCAACAAAGAAGAATTGAGTATCTGGTATGGGCACTCCACTTGGCAACTGCCAAGCTTGGGGGAGTGCCCTGGTATCGTATCACCATCACTTTATCTTTACCGTTTTTCTTAGTTCGATCCTTTTGGTAATATCCTGATCTAGTAGAATAAAAGTTCTTAGTATGATCTAGTCATGAGTTTTGCTTTATTATCCTTCTATGTAATTGATTCCGTGAGCTATATAATAAAGATTAGTGTTGAGTCAAGGGCCTGATTATTTTTCCATGATCCTAAGTGAATAAAAGAAAAGAGAAAGAAATAAAAAGAAACAAAGAGATCATGTGAGTCTTATGCAGAGTAATGAGCTCACATAGAAAGAGTATGATGAATAAAAGTTGTTGAGGGTTGACAAACATAGTTTTGGTCATCGTTGCAATTAATAGGAAGTAATAAAGAAAGAGAGGTCTTCACATATAAATATACTCTCTTGGACATCTTTTATGATGTGAGCACTCATTAAAATATGACATGCTAAAGAGTTGACATTGGACAAGGAAGACAACATAATGGGTTATGTTTTCTTACATCTGAGATGAATTATATTGTCTTGGATTTTCCAACATGATGAGCTTGCCTATCCCCCTCATGCTAGCCAAATTCATTGCACCAAGTAGAGATACTACTTGTGCTTCCAAACACCCTTAAACCAGTCTTGCCTTAAGAGTCCACCATATCTACCTATGGATTGAGTAAGATCCATCAAGTAAGTTGTCATCGGTGCAAGCAATAAAAATTGCTCTCTAAATATGTATGATTGATTGGTGTGGAGGAAATAAGCTTTATACGATCATGTGATATGGCAGTAATAAAAGCGACAAACTGCATAATAAAGGTCCATATCACAAGGGGCAATATAAAGTGACGTTCTTTCGCATTAAGATTTTGTGCATCCAACCATAAAAGCGCATGACAACCTCTGCTTCCCTCTGCGAAGGGCCTATCTCTTACTTTTATCTCCTACATTACATAAGAGTCATGGTGATTTTCACCCTTCCTTTTTACACTTTATCCTTTGGCAAGCACAATTTGTTGGAAAGATCCTGGTATATATGGCTAATTGGATGTGAGTTTTCATGAACTATTACTATTGATATTACCCTTGAGGTAAAACGTTGGGAGGCAAAACTCTAAGCTCCTATCTTTCTCTGTGTCCGATTAAAACTCCATACCCATAAGTATTGCGTGAGTGTCAGCAATTGTGAAAGATTATATGATAGTTGAGTATGTGGACTTGCTAAAAAGCTCTTATACATTGACTCTTTCCTAAGTTATGATAAATTGCAATTGCTTCAATGACTGAGATTGTAGTTTGTTGGTTTTCAATGAAGTTTACAATTCATACTTGATATTGTGATTGAATTATTACTCTAGCATTAGAGATCATATGACAAGAATTATATAAGTTGATGTTCTAAGAATGATCATGATGCCCTCATGTCCATATTTTATTTTTATCGACACCTCTATCTCTAAACATGTAGACATATTTTTCGATTTCGGCTTTTCGCTTGAGGACAAGCGAGGTCTAAGCTTGGGGGAGGTGATACGTCCATTTTGCATCATGCTTTTATATCAATATTTATTGCATTATGGGCTGTTATTACACATTATGTCACAATACTTGTGCCTATTCTCTCTTCCTTTACAAGATTTACATAAAGAGGGAGAATACCGACAGCTGGGATTCTGGGCTGGAAAAGGAGCAATATTAGAGACCTATTCTGCACAGCTCCAAAAGTCCTGAAACTTCACGGAAGATGTTTTCCAAATATATAAAAAAATACTGAGAGCAAGAACTTCACCAGGGGGGCCACACCCTGCCCACGAGGGTGGGGGCGTGCCCTACCCCCCTGGGCGTGCCCTACCCCCCTGGGCGTGCCCCTACCTCGTGGGCCCCCTGGTGGCCCTCCGGTGGCCATCTTCTGCTATATGGAGTCTTTTGATGGGGAAAAAATCATAAACCATCTTCTCGGACGAAACTCCGCCGCCACGAGGCGGAACCTTGGCGGAACTAATGTAGGGCTCTGGCGGAGCTATTCTGTCGGGGAAACTTCCCTCCTGGAGGGGGAAATCATCGCCATCGTCATCACCAACGCTCCTCTCATCGGGAGAGGGCAATCTCCATCAGCATCTTCATCAACACCATCTCATCTCAAAACCCTAGTTCATCTCTTGTATCCAATTCTTGTCTTCAAGTCCAGGATTGGTGCTAGTAGGTTGCTAGTAGTGTTAATTACTCCTTGTAGTTGATGCTAGTTGGTTTAATTGGTGGAAGATCATATGTTCAGATCCTATATGCATATTAATACCCATCTGATTATGAACATGTTTATGCTTTGTGAGTAGTTACTTTTGTTCCTGAGGACATGGGAGAAGTCTTGCTATTAGTAGTCATGTGAATTTGGTATTCGTTCGATATTTTGATGAGATGTATGTTGCCTCTCCTCTAGTGGTGTTATGTGAACATCGACTACATGACACTTCACCATTGTTTGGGGCTAGAGGAAGGCATTGGGAAGTAATAAGTAGATGATGGATTGCTAGAGTGACAGAAGCTTAAACCCTAGTTTATGCGTTGCTTCGTAAGGGGTTGATTTGGATCCATATGTTTCATGCTATGGTTAGGTTTACCTTAATACTTTTGTTGTAGTTGCGGATGCTTGCAATAGAGGTTAATCATAAGTGGGATGCTTGTCCAAGTAAGGGAAGTACCCAAGCACCGGTCCACCCACATACCAAATTATCAAAGTACCGAACGCGAATCATATGAACGTGATGAAAACTAGCTTGACGATATTCCCATGTGTCCTCGGGAGCGCTTTACATCTTATAAGAGTTTGTTCATGCTTGTCCTTTGCTACAAAAAGGATTGGGCCACCTTGCTGCACGTTATTTACTTTTGATACTTGTTGCTCGTTACAAATTATGTTATCACAAAACTATCTGTTACCACTTATTTCAGTACATGCAGAGAATACCTTGCTTGAAACCGCTTATCATTTCCTTCTGCTCCTCGTTGGGTTCGACACTCTTACTTATCGAAAGGACTACGATAGATCTCCTATACTTGTGGGTCATCAGCCACCTCCAGCCAGTCGGCAGTCTGGCTGGGGGTGCACGGGGCCGGCATGTCAGGCCACAGGGCGGAGATCGTGTGGGTGCCGACACGCTGAAGGTGGCGCAACATCCGATGAGTCGGCCGAAGACGAGCCTGGATGCTGAGAAGCTGCTCGCGAAGGGTGTGAGGGGCATTGGCGGTGACTTTGTCGCCTTCCGCCCTTCGTCCTTCGCGGTCGGCCTCGATAGCCTAGTTGGCGGCACCAGAGTGACCTGGGAAGAAGTGTGCCAGGACCAAAAGCAAAGAATCAGAACAAAAAGAGAAGCCGTCTTGATCAGAGGCCGACAGTTTAAAAGAAGAGTAAAAAATGCTGCTTACCGTCGACCATGTCCTCGATCTCGCCAAAGCCGGCCGTCAGCATCGCCTCCTTGTCGGTCCAGGCGGAGTGTTCGATATCGAACTCAGCCAGAAGACCCGCCTCCTTGTCCTCCGCCTCCTTCTGAGCCTTCTGGAGAAGCTCCGCTTGCTCCGCCAGTCGCGCGACCAGCCAGTTGCGCTCTTTGGCCAGCTTGCCACAGTACACCTCCTTGGCATGAAGCGCGGCGTTGGCTTCGCCCAGTTGCCGTTGAAGGGTGGCATTGGCCTCTGCAAGAAGTAGAAAAAGAAAGAGATGACAACAATCAGCAAAGAAAGATGAAGTTGCCAGGAAGATCCGGCCTGACTGCTTAGCAGTCGGCCTGAATCTCGGGGACTACAGCGCGCGGGTGCACCAGCGCGCCCCCGCAGAGAAAGAAGAAGACTTACTCTGGCTCGCTGACAAGTCGGCGGCACGTTGATCTAACTCCTGGACTCCGGAGTTGAAGGCGGCCGCATGGAGGTTATGATAATCCTACAGCAAATATATTAGTGCTTGGAGCTCGCTAATTAGAGTTCCGAGCCGCCTGCTCAGCAGCCGGCCCGTAACTCGGGGACTACACCCAGTGGGTGAGCTGGCGCGCCCCCACGAAGAAATACAAGAATTAAAAGAAAATAAGCAAGAAGTATACCCGGACGGCCTCTCGCGACTCCAGGAACGCCCTGTTGCAGAGCTTGAGAGCGTCGGCCTCGGCGTGGAGTTTGGCTTGAACGTCCAGAATCGCCTTGTTCAGAGGGCCCGTCCCGCCTCCCCGCACCCACCCAATGGGCGCGGCGCTAGTCGCCTCGGTGTCCGGGATCGAGGAGCTTGCAGTGCCGGCCTCCAGCGGGCGCGGGGCCGAGGCCGCCTTTGCGAGCTGGCGGCGTAAGGGTGTGCGGACCCCGGGAGTCGGGCCCGTCACCATCTCGTTTCCGGCTGGTGGCGCCGGTGGGTCAGCCGGCTGCTTGTCTCGCGCCTCCTCAGAAGGAGGTGGCGGGGGCATGATCACATCCGGCATGGAAACGTCGTTGTTGTCCCTTTCCATGATAGGGTGCTCGCCGCTGGCTTCCCCAGTCTGCGCCACGAACTTCGCTGGCGGCGGCGTAGAGTTCAGGGGGATAACAAACACCGCCGACTGACGACGCGCGGCTTCCTCAGCCTGCTTCTTTAGCACAATGGTGGCTTCGGCCTCCGCCAGCTTCTTCAGGGCAGCGGCTTCCGCCCTGTCTGCTTCCGCCTTCTCCAGGCGGGCGGCTTCCCGCTCTTCGCGCGCCTCCCGCGTGTTCCGCTCTGTCGCCTCCCGGAGGTCAGCGGCCGGATCGATCCGCCGGGTGGTGGTGGAAGTCTCCGCCGACCCCATGATGGAGGCGGCGGCCGACACCTCAAGAGAGAGCGGGGCTCTAGATCAAGGGAAACAAGGCGAAGAAACTTAGACGAGATCAGCAAAAAAGGAGAAAGTATGAGAGGAAGACGGTACTTACGCGGAAACCAGCTGCGGCTCCTTCACCGACTTGCGGAAGGGATTGGCTTTCGCGGCCGCTTCATCCCGCTTGGTCGCCGCGGCCGAGCCCCTGGGCTTCTTCGGCCGACTACCGAACAGGCTCGGTGCGGCCCTGCGCTTATGCACACCACCTCGAGCTGCTAGCGCGACAGATGAGCTCGCGCCCTGCTGGTCAGACCCCGGCTGGTGGCGCAGGACGACTTCCCCCGCGTCATCGTCTGGCCAGTAATCAAAGCTGGCTCCGAGCCCTGAGCTGCCCACTGCGCTGCCCCCTCCCTCGGTGTCGTCTTCCAAGGCCGCCGCCCCCAAGTGGGGGTCATCGACGTCGCTCTCCGCTCGGTTAGGGAGAAATTGATGTTCCGGCCCCATGGCGCCGGCTGCCGGCTGGAGGAGGGCGCTCTGTTCGGAGAGCCGGTTGGTCAGGTTAGGCAAATGAAACTCGGCAAAAAAAAGACAGAGAGAGAGAAGGAAAGTAAGTTCACCATAGGCGGGGTTTGGCACGAGAATACGTCTCTTTGCCGAACCGCCACTCTTCCGTGAGCTTGTAGTTCGCAAGGTAGTTCACCATATGAGCTACCTCTACGTGAGGCATCTCTTTGGTGCACAGCCGGCTTGGGTCCCGATGCCCGCTCATCTGACAGATCATGTGAGGGCGGCCCTGGAGCGGGAGCACCCGGCGCGCCACGAAGGCGGACATCAAGTCGGGCCCTGTCAGGCCCTCCGACTATACCAGCACCCGGAGCCGCACCATGGCGGCGGCTCTAGAAGGCGATAGCGTGTTGGCCCGGTACGACTAGTTGGGCCGCCTCCCAGCCGGCGGGCCGGCAACGTAAGCCGGCGGATTAACGCAGTCACCCTCTGCAAAGATGCTCTTCACGTAGAAGTACGACTGTCGCCACATCTTCACCGACTGGATCAGCGTGATGGGAGGAAATGGATTGTCGCCCCCCGGCCTCCGCACCGCAATGAAGGCGCCGCACTGAGCTGGCACCCCCGCGACGATGGTGCCGAGTTTGGTGTAGAAGAACTTCTCCTAGAGCTCGATAGTGGGGAGGACACCGAGGAAGCCTTCGTACAGGGTGACGAAGGCGGACAGCAGCACCACCGTGTTCGGGGTGAGGTGGTGCGGCTGGAGATTCTAGAATTCAAGGAAGGCCCAGAAGAAGCCGCTCGCCGGCAGGCCGAGGCCGTGCAGGCAGTGCGAGCGGAAGACGACCCGCTCACCCTCCTCCGGCGCCGGCGATATCTCCCCCTCCGGTGCGAGGCGAACCCTCACGTAGTCGCTATGTCTAACAGAGGAGTCGATGTGGTCTTCATGAACTGTGGAGCCGTCCTAGGCTCCGATGCGCGCCATGGGGACGAGAGGTTGACAGATGAGCTCTATGGAGACGAACTGCGGCAACGCTTTGGCGGGCTCGAGGCGCTGCGGCGAGAAGAAGAAGAAAGGAGGGAGAGTGGGGTAGAGGGGCGCGCGTGCTTCACCGCTCCCTCTGCTCCCCCTACTTATAGCCTACGGGCTACGAAGCCGAGGGGGTGGGTGTGGGATCGTGGGATTTACTGTGCCCACGACCCCATGCTCCCGCCTTTACCGCACAGGTACTGTGCGCAGTAACTCCGCGGGAAAACCCAACCTCCCCGCCTCGGTCGCAGCGGATCCGCTCGCGGCCTGAGGCCCGGTAGTGGCGGGCCCGGCCTGCAGTCGCGTCCCGTCACACACGTGGGCAGGCAGGCCGGCCTGGCTGACCGGCGCCATGTGGCACGCCCACGACGGGCGGCGGGCAGAGAAGCCTGGCAAGCGCGCCACCTCGTTCCCACTGATGCATTCGAGATCCCAAAAGGATCCGACTGGGCCTATGCGACTCCTGCCCGCCGGCTCCCCAGTAGTCGGATGGAGCTTCCTTCAGAGCACCCGGGGGAGGAAACTGTTGAGGCTCCCCGGTTCGGCAAACCGTGGTCCCTCACCAGCTTCGGGGACTACTGTCGGAGTAATGGGCCACGGGTAGCCTAACCCGAGCCCCTGAACCTTTCAAGACAACGGGGTCGGCTGCACCCCTCAAGACGTCAAGATAGATCTCCGCCTCCTAGCGGCCGGTTGGCTGAGCGGCCGACTGGCCGGAGGCGGCCGAGTTCCAGAAGACGGCATCACAACAGGCCGACTCCTAGTGAGCAGCCTCCAGAGAGGCCGACCCCTAGTAGTCGGCTCGTGGCGCCCTCAAAGTCTATGCCCTCATCAAGGAGACAAGACAGAGTATGGCCACTGAGGGAGTCCTAGATTAGGGGGTGTCCGGATGGCCGGACTATACCTTTGGCCGGACTCCTGGACTATGAAGATACAAGGTGAAGACTCTGTCCCGTGTCCGAAGGGACTTTCCTTGGTGTGGAAGGCAAGCTTGGCGATACGGATATGTAGATCTCCTACCATTGTAACCGACTTTGTGTAACCCTAGCCCTCTCCGGTGTCTATATAAACTGGAGGGTTTTAGTCCGTAGGACAACATACACAACAACAATCATACCATAGGCTAGCTTCTAGGGTTTAGCCTCTCCGATCTCATGGTAGATCTACTCTTGTACTACCCATATCATCAATATTAATCAAGTAGGACGTAGGGTTTTACCTCCATCGAGAGGGCCCGAACCTGGGTAAAACTTCGTGTCCCTTGCCTATTGCTACCATCCGGCCTAGACGCACAGTTCGGGACCCCCTACCCGAGATCCGCCGGTTTTGACACCGACATTGGTGCTTTCATTGAGAGTTCCTCTGTGTCGTCGCCATCAGGAAGGATGCCTCGCCCCGTCTTCAAAGACGACACCGTTGCTAAGGGAGCTTTGCCTGTCGGCCAAACCCTCCGGCTAGGTGGTTTTCTTATGACCGCCTGTTCGGCTTCTGCGCCGACGATGACCTCTCGAGCCATCGAAAACAATCTTCATGTCAGCTCGGAACTCGCCGAGCAGTTAGATCCAATGGAGCTCTCCTCCATAAACGAGCTCTTGGATCGCTTCGCCGCCCTGGGAGTCGCTACGGATTACGACCAGATTGGGCCTAAACCCGATCTGAGAGAGATTAACTCTCCCCAAGTCACCCATCACGTTGCCGTGGTAGAGGGACAGTGCGGCGACCCTTCATCTATCTTAAGGACTCGCTACGTCCGGATTCCCGATCCCTCCAAGCCGGATACCCGCGGAGGGGAGGATATCACTCAAGACCTGAACTTAGAGTCAGGCGACGGGCTGGATTCATTGGACAACATCCAGGAATCCAAATTTTCGAGTTCGGAAATTCCTCGGCCTCTGAGCCTCAGATGGGGTGAGGCTTCGGATTTAATTCCACCCACCCACCCCAACATAAGCGATCTATCCAAAATCAGGCAAGAGCCCGATGAAACAGTACATCATTACTGGGCCAGATTCCTCCTGGTTAAGAACAGGCTAAGGGACTGCCGCGAGGAAGACGCAATCTCAATCTTCTGCAATAATTGCACGGACAAGGGAATACTCAACGCCATAAGTCGCCGTGATATTACACACTTCGCTGACTTGGCGTCCATTGTACGAAAGTACTGTGCGATGGAAAGCGCCTGGAAAACCGAAATCAAATTTTGGGACAATCCGGCCCTGAATACAAACCCAGTCCGAAATAAAAGGGTGCATCATCACCAGACACCCGGGTCAAGCACTAAAAAGCAAAAACCCTCTACAGGGCATGGAACCGTACTGGAAGGATGGCTTAATGGACCCTGTAAAATTCACAGTACAGAGGACGCCACACCAACTCACAGCCTCAGAGCATGTTGGATACTCCGGCAGGTGGCCAAAATTGGCGAAAATCTCCTAATTCCGGAGGCCACAGAAAGCCACCCCAGAGACACCAATACGGTATTAACAGTCTTCGAGACTTTCGCATCAAATAATATGCGAAAAAGGACACTCCGCAGCCTTGCCGAAGTCTACCAAGTAGCAACAATAAACCCATGGAGTGACACGGCTATTACCTTTAACGCCAGTGATGAACCTAAATTCCGAACAGCCCGAGCACCAGCCGCATTGGTCCTTAGTCCAATAGTGGACGGCTTTCGTCTTACCAAGGTACTCATGGACGGTGGCAGCGGATTGAACCTCATTTATGAGGAAACCCTTCAAAAATGGAAATAGACTGGAACCGCATTGAGCGAAGCAGCACAACCTTTAGAGGAATAATCCCCAGTCGGGAAGCGCGCTGTACAGGAAAAATCACACTAGATGTGGTGTTCGGCACGCCGGATAATTACAGGTCCGAAGAGGTCACGTTCCATGTGGCTCCGTTCAGCAGCGGTTATCACGCTCTGCTAGGGCGGGAAGCGTTTACAATCTTCCAAGCAATACCCCATTACGGGTACATGAAGCTCAAGATGCCTGGGCCTAACGGGATCATCACTCTCGCTAGTGATCCGGACATAGCACTCCGCGCCGAAAACAAGACAGCCGCACTGGCCCTCGAGGCACTATCCGAAGCCCTAGCGGCTGAGGAACTGACTGCGCTGCGCTCTACGGTGAATAGGGACGATGTGGTACTCGACAAAAGATCCAAGTCCACCTCCTTTAAACCGGCGGACGAAATAGTCAAATTCCAAGTCCATCCAACGGACCCCAATAAAACAGCTTCCATCGGGGCACAGTTAAACCCTGATGTAGACGCCGCACTGCGAGAGTTCCTACGAGAGAACTGGGACATTTTCGCCTGGCACCCTTCAGACATGCCAGGAATCCCACGCAGGCTGGCCGAGCACAGCTTAAATATCCAAACAGGATTCAAACCTGTCAAACAGGCTCTTCGGCGTTTTTCCGAACCTAAGAGACAGGCCATGGGAGAGGAGCTAGCAAAGCTATTGGAGGCCGGATTCATCAGAGATATAAAACATCCGGACTGGCTAGCAAACCTGGTGATGGTACCAAAGAAGGACAAATCCTGGCGCCTGTGTGTTGATTTTAAAGACCTTAACAAGGCTTGCCCAAAGGATCCCTTCCCCCTCCCCCGCATCGATCAAATTATCGACGCTACCGCAGGACACGATTCGTTGTGTTTCCTCGACGCATATTCCGGCTACCATCAAATCAAGATGGCAGAACCAGACCAAGCCGCAACGGCATTTATCACACCATACGGCCCATTCTGCTTCAACACGATGCCCTTCGGGCTCAAAAACGCCGGCGCAACATATCAGCGCATGATTCAGACATGTCTGGCAAGCCAGATCGGCAAAACAGTGGAGGCATATGTAGATGATGTGGTCGTCAAAACAAGACATGTTGAATCTCTAGTAGACGACTTGAGGCTCACATTTGATAACCTCCGAACATACGACATCAAGCTCAACCCGGAAAAATGCGTTTTCGGCGTTCCAGCCGGAAAGCTCTTGGGCTTCATTGTATCCGGTAGAGGAATTGAAGCAAATCCAGCCAAGATCCGAGCTCTGTCGCAACTGGATATCCCAAAGGACCTCAAACAAATACAAAAGTTAACCGGATGCGTGGCGGCTCTAAGCCGCTTTATCTCCCGCTTGGGAGAAAAGGCCCTACCCCTTTACCGCCTCCTTCGGCGCACCGAACACTTCAAATGGACGGATGCAGCCACGGCCGGACTCGACGAAATAAAAGCCATACTGGCAACAAACCCAGTCCTGGCCGCGCCAAACATTGGCGAACCAATGCTATTATACATTGCAGCAACACATCAGGTTGTAAGCGCAGTGCTCGTCGTCGAACGAGAAGCGGACGGACACAAATTCCCCCTTCAAAAGCCGGTCTATTATGTGTCCACTGTCCTCACTCCCTGCAAATCACGGTACCCGCATTATCAAAAGATTGCGTACGCGGTATTCATGGCATCCCGGAAGCTACGACACTACTTTCAAGAGTGTTCAATAACAGTAGCCTCGGAAGTACCACTTAACGATATTATAAACAACCGTGACGCAACGGGCCGGATTGCAAAATGGGCCATTGAGCTCCTCCCGTTCGACATAACTTATAAGCCACGGCGAGCCATCAAGTCGCAAGTCTTGGCCGACTTCGTCGCAGAATGGACGGAGGCCGAACTCCCTAAAGAGTACGACACATATTCAAATTGGATCATGCATTTCGACGGCTCCAAGATGTTGGCCGGACTGGGGGCTGGCGTCGTTTTGACGTCCCCCACAGGAGACACAGTTCAATACGTACTCCAGATTATGTACACGGACTCCAACAATGCAGCCGAATATGAGGCCCTTTTACATGGTCTCCGGATGGCAGTATCCATGGGCATTCAACGCCTAGAGGTGCGCGGGGACTCGAACCTCGCAATATCCCAAATAAATGGAGACTTCGATGCCAAGGATCCAAAAATGGCAGCTTACCGCAACGCCGTCCTAAAAATGTCAGCTCGGTTCGAGGGGCTTGAATTTCACCATATAGCCCGGGAAAATAATCAGGCGGCAGATGTCCTGGCACGCATCGGCGCAAAACGCGATGTAGTCCCCCCCAACATCTTCTTGGAAAGGCTGTTCAAGCCATCCGTAGTATGGGAAGGGGAGCCGAACAATAACAGCCCGGACCCAACCGCACTGCCCGACACCGAACATCCTGACACAATCGGAGGCTCTGCCAATGAAATAACACCTTCAGCCCACGTAATAATGGCCGTCATCGCCCCGTGGACAGAACCATTCCTCGCCTACCTTACTAGGCAGGAACTCCCCGAGGACCAAAATGAGGCACGCTGCATAGTGCGGCGATCCAAAGCCTACAGAGTCCACGAGGGAGAGCTTTATAAGAAAAGCACTACCGGAGTCCTTCAAAGGTGCATCTCCGAAGAGGAGGGGCGGAACCTCCTGGCTGAAATTCATGCCGGACTCGGCGGTCATCACGCTGCAGCTCGGTCCCTTGTAAGCAAGGCCTTCCGTACAGGCTTTTATTGGCCGACGGCCCGGGCAGACGCTCAGGACTTAGTCCAACGATGCACCGGTTGCCAGCTCTTTGCAAACCAAAGCCATATGCCACCCACCGCCCTCCAAACTATCCCCATTACTTGGCCCTTCGCGGTCTGGGGGCTTGACATGGTTGGACCCCTTAAAGGCGGAACCCACAAGCAAAAATACTTACTGGTCATGGTGGATAAGTTCACCAAATGGATAGAAGCCAAGCCTGTTAAGACGGCCGAATCCGGACCGGTGATAGACTTTATATCCGGGGTTGTACACCGTTACGGCGTCCCCCACAGCATCATCACTGATAACGGCACGAACTTCACGGCCGACGAGGTAAAACTCTGGTGCAAAAACATGGGCATCAAGCTCGATTATGCTTCCGTCTATCACCCACAAACTAACGGCCAGGTCGAACGTGCAAATGGTCTTATCATGAGCGGCATCAAACCCAGATTAGTGCGGTCCCTCAAGGAATCTAACACGCACTGGGTAGAGGAGCTCGACTCCGTACTCTGGGGGCTGCGGACCACGCCGAATCGCACCACCGGATACACACCATTCTTTATGGTGTACGGCGCAGAGGCAGTTTTGCCTTGCGACATAATTCATGACTCACCTCGAGTGCGCATGTACGAAGAAAGAGAAGCCGAGCTCGATCGGCAGGACAGCTTGGACGCATTGGAGGAGGAGCGTGACGTGGCAAAAGCCCGTTCCGCATTCTATCAACAGCAGGCTCGAAGATACCAAAGCAGAGAAGTACGGGCCAAAAATTACAACGTTGGCGAATTAGTTCTACGACTACCGGACAAGAAAAAGGACAAACTCAAGCCCAAGTGGGAAGGTCCCTTCATAATTGACCAAGTCCTGACTGGTGGAGCGTACCGCCTGCGGGATGCATCGGATAACCGACTCGAGCCGAACCCATGGAACGCAGCCCGTCTCCGAAGATTCTATGCCTAGCGCCGGACTCTGTGTTCGTCTCCTTCCTCTGTCCATTTTTTATATATTTTCTGTCTTACATTTCTCTTCTTCTCTCTCTCTCTCTTATAGCCTTTAAAGGCTCATAAAGTGACGCGCTATCCGCGCTCATTAAACCTGGGGGCTTCTTTAAACAGAAGCTTATTCATACGGGCTTCATGCCCAACACATGTGTCACACTTCCGCATGTACCTTTTATTCACCATTATATGCATCGATATGACTTAAGTTTTGGCCAAGCTGGGTTGCCTGGCTCCTGTGCTTACCCCTACGTTCCCGATTGTTCGGCTAGGTGGTAAAGGGAGCACCTCTGCGATTGTTACTGCCGGGTCAGCCGGACGTGTACCTCAGACTGGGTGAAGCCGAAAGCTAGCGTTCTTAAGGGAATATTCGGTCGGTGAACTAAAGATGATCTTTTTTTATTTTTATCTATACGCCCCCAGATGTTTTTCCTGCGTTTCTTTTCGCAGCATGGACATGCACCTTAGGGCATGCCTCCCAGGGAAAGGAACCCCTAACGGAACTATTCTCCCTGGAAGATGTTTCTTACTAACCATGTAATATAACATAACTAGTCGGGCACTTGTCTGTTCACGCACTAATGACCCCTACGCCTGGTCTCCATGCATTCCCCGGTTCCTATATAACCGCATGGGAATTCGGACACACTCCGGACCGTCAGGTCCCGAGGCTGAAGCGAAAAGGTCGGCCATGACAAATGATCTACAATCCGGCTAGAAGGCATTATAAATGTCAATTAAATTACATAGTCATTTTGACTGATTGTATTCCTCTTCAATACCATCTAACAGGCTGTCTAATTTACAGTCCTGCTGGGAATACTTTGCGGCCAACTCTACTTGGCCGTATACTAAGCTTACAGGGATCTCCTTCCCATCGGGCCCTACAGGACCGACCTCGGCCATGTGGTTGGGGTCAGCCTTTGCGTACCGCGTCTTCACCATGGCCCAGGCCTCCCTAGCGCCTTGACGGCAGGCCGATATCTTCCACAATCGGAAGCGCCGCCGTGCTCCCTTTAGCTTCTCCGCAAGCTCTCCAAGACCTTCGGGCATGGAGACGGATGGCCACAGGGCCTGGGCGACGCCTTGCATCGCCTGCCGAACTCGATCGAGCAGTTGCGAGAGCTCGGGAAGAAGGTCACCCGTAGAACCGGGCATCTCCTCTGCAGGACGACCTGTTAGCACACCTACAGACATTGCTCTGTTAGTCGACTTCCCCGCCGAACTTTCTTTCAAAGGTTCGTTCAAGCACTTACTAAATATGCCGCGCCGAAGCCGCTGATTCTCCTTCACGGAGTCTGACAGCTGGGCACGAACATCTTTCAGCTCGACGCCCAGCTTGGTGTTGGCATCTTGGAGATCGTTCTTCTCCCGCCTCACCTTTGTCAGCACCTTCTCACCAGCCTTTAGCTGGCGTAGGAGGTGTTGCCTTTCCGGATTCAATCCGGCGCCATCTGCAATTTCATTTGTCAGATTCGCACCCATGCCGTGCTTCGCAAAATACTTATCTTTCGAAGTGTATATTACCAGAGGGGGTCTCCTTGGGCTCCCCTGCCGCGGCTAGTGCGGCCTCAAGTTGGGCTTTGCACTCTTCCAGCTCCTTGGATAGTAGGGAATTCTTTTCTGTAAGAACCTGCATAACAAATGATCCTTAAATCAGTTATTCTAACTGTTTCAAGTCTCGGGGGCTACTGGTATATATATATATATATATATAATTACCAAAATTTCTTACCCGTATGTCTTTTACATATTGCTCCGTGGCTCTGGCTAGACCATTTTGAGCGGCACGGAGGTGCGCATCTCCCGAGTTGAAGGCATCTAACGCCACTTGGGAGAAACAAGCGTCGCGAATAATTGTCCGGCGACGCCTGTGGTTCATGGCACTCTCCACCTCAAAGTTGGTGGCAGACAACCCGTCCACATCCTCCGTCGGGGGAGCGTCTGGCGCGCGCCTTGCGTTCGCCTCCACCTCCGGACCAGGCTTTGGAGCCTGGCTGGTGGAGGCGCGATTGGCAGCCTCTCCAGATATAGTCTGGCGAGGTCTCTTTGTCCTAAAGAGAGCACGAGTGCCAATGTGCCTCGAAGGTATAACACCTGGGATAAAGGGGCGCGCCATACCTTTGCGCTGACGCCTCGGTCCGGGCTGCACTTCTTTTCTGCCCACGGGGCCCTGCGGCCCCTCGTTGGCTTGTCGCCGCAGGTTCGGCCTTCCGCCTTAAAAACCTCCCCTGCAAAGTTCGGTTGTAATCAGGAAACTGAAAACACGAGAGGGCGGACACCTATTCGGGGTACTGGGACTTCGATCTCAGTTACCTGGGAGGCCGGGATTAGCCCTGGGTAATCGGCCGTAATGGCCACCAAGGCGTTGTCCTTGCTCAATTGATGGAACACTCCATCAATCAGCTCCACAGATATGTCCGGATCCTCTTGAGAGGCCGGGTCGAGGGACCGTCCTGGGTCCTCGGGTTGTGGAGGAGGGCTGCTTATTTCCTTAACAGCCCGGCGCAGTTCCTGCGTTGAAGTCGTCAGACTGAATATTTAACAATGGGAATACAAAACGGATGGGCAAGTAAATACGACCGCTTACCCAGCTTGGGGGATTGTGCATAGAGAATCCACCCTGTGGGTTGACGCGGAGAAATTCCTCCTCTTCTCCCTTATACAAAGTGGACAAGATCTTTAGTAGAGCGGCAGCTGAATCCGGCCCCTTACGGCCGTAGCGGGTGGCGTCGTCCTCCCCGTTGAAGTCCCACATGGGGTGGCTTCTATACTGAAGCGGTTGCACCCCCCGCATAATGCATTCGGCCATAACCCCGATCATGGTTAGTCCGGAATGGGCTAACAATCTTATTCGGCCCATCAGGTAAATGATGTCCCTGTCACTTTCCCTCTGAGGGCTCCGTGGACGCCAGCTTAGGCGCTTCTTTAAGGGAGCACTGTCGAATTCAGGGAGGCCGATCCGGACAGGATCCGGCAGCGGGACGTCTTCTATATAAAACCATTCCGAGGGCCAGTCTTCGGACGCCTTCTTTGGGGTTCCGGACAGATATCCGGTCCCGGCGATGCGCCACACTTCGGCTCCGCCCACTTGATACATTGACCCCTCCTTAGAGCGGGGCACAAGGCAGAATAACCTTTTCCATAGCCCGAAATGAGCCTCGATACCCAAAAACAGCTCGCAGAGGGCTACGAAGCCCGCGATATGCAATACGGAGGCAGGCGTGAGATTGTGTAGCTGGAGGCCATAGAACTCCAGGAGCCCCCGGAGAAATGGATGGATTGGAAATCCGAGCCCCCTTATTAAATAAGGGACGAGGCACACCCGCTCTCCTTTGGAGGGATTAGGGGCACTCTCCGCTTGCTCTCCGCCATTATAGATGGCAAGGCCGGCTCGAACCGGGACCATATAGGCCGGGGGGAGAAATCCCTTGGTCTGGAGCGTCACTAGCTCGCTATGCGGGATGGAGCATCTCTCCCAATATCCAGGCTGAGGGCTGGAAGGGCGAGAGGAGGAGTCGCGACGGCTGGCCATGGTGGAATGGACCTTTGTCGGATGCGCTCTGATGAACACTCGCGAAGGGGGGAAGATGTGGTTTGGATCTAAATCCTCGTCCCCTTAAATAGGTCAGCTCATTTACGCGGCTAGGGGTGTGAATGTAAAAACACTCAGACTTTTCATATTCGTTTGACACGTGGGAAGCGGCCATTATTGGACGTAGAATCCACGGAGCGCAACATCTACAAGAAACCAGACTTTATTCGACAGGTACATGGAATTTGGAGGAGAACCCGCCGTGCACTGCCGAAGACAATCTACGCGCCGGACTCATCGTCATTGAAGCCTGGTTCGGGGGCTACTGAGGGAGTCCTGGATTAGGGGGTGTCCGGATGGCCGGACTATACCTTCAGCCGGACTCCTGGACTATGAAGATACAAGATTGAAGACTCCGTCCCGTGTCCGGAAGGGACTTTCCTTGGCGTGGAAGGCAAGCTTGGCGATACGGATATGTAGATATCCTACCATTGTAACCGACTTTGTGTAACCCTAGCCCTCTCCGGTGTCTATATATACTGGAGGGTTTTAGTCCGTAGGACAACATACACAACAACAATCATACCATAGGCTAGCTTCTAGGGTTTAGCCTCTCCGATCTCGTGGTAGATCTACTCTTGTACTACCCATATCATCAATATTAATCAAGCAGGACGTAGGGTTTTACCTCCATCGAGAGGGCCCGAACCTGGGTAAAACTTCATGTCCCTTGCCTCCTGTTACCATCCGGCCTAGACGCACAGTTCGGGACCCCCTACCCGAGATCCGCCGGTTTTGACACCGACAGCCACGGTGTAGCCCGTACCCCTCAAATCCAGGGCTGGGCGTGGCCACAGTGCCTCATACCAGCGGAGATCTTCGCCCGGCGCGGCACTGTTGCCACTCTGCCCTTGACGACACTCCTGTCAGGAGAAGTACTGTCCCCACTACTGCTTGTTGGTACGGCTCGAAGAAGGTGGGACCTGCCAGTCAGCGAGAGCCCGGAAGACGGCTGGGGACACACCAATCGGACCCGAGGAAGGTTGGCTCCCAGCAGTCGGCCTGACCCTTCCTCGGGGACCCACGCGCCATTAACCAGACCGGATGCAGAGTGGCTACAGTGATCTCCCACCAGGAGGTAGGACTATAGCCACGCCTCCCTGACCAAGCACGCATCATTAGCAACACGGCTACAGTAATCCGTAGCTGGCAAGACCCACAAGCGGCGGAGGCAGCCTGTCGGCTCCGTACCAGACCAGCCGGCAGGGCCCACTAGGTGGCGGAGAAGCCGGCGACCAGAGAGACTGACAGTCAGGCCCTACGCCCGACTGGATTACCACTGTACCCCTGGGAGGTAGGCCTTTATAAACCCCCCAGGGCACCTATGCAAAGGGTTCGGACCTGTTAGGACTAGACTAATACCTAGAGGAAGAGAGAGCGTGCCTGCCTTCTTCCACGTCTAGCAAACAGCTCAAGGAGCACCATTGTACCACTTGCGCCTTAGTGATCATGCGGATACCCCGCAGAGCAGGACTAGGGGTGTTATCTCCTAGGAGAGCCCCGAACCTAGGTAAAGTACGCCGGCGTTCGTGTCTACGCCTCATCCCGCTTCCAGGCACCGGCGATATTCTACTCGCTCCCACCATGATAAGCCATCCATTGGCATATGTCGCACCCAACCCCCGACATTAAGCAAGCAGGATTTCATAATTGAAATACATCAGAGTACAACATGATATAGCTTCAGCACTCAGCTGCCACATTACACAACTGCACCAGCACCAAGTTTCACATGCAACATCTAGAACCTTTCGAGATTAGCATCATAGACGGTACATAGAAAGATGCATCTCATCTGGGAAACTGCCGAAGCGGAAGGCGAATATTGAGCCTTCATTCATGTTGAAGGTATTTGCAACTTTAGGCCAGTGCCTTTGGATGATTGGCCATCCATCCTTCGTCCTCTTCAGGAACACTTCAATATTGAACCGTGGGTGTTGTATGAAAACCTTCCCCGCCTCCTGACTATAGAGGTAGTTTGAGAGGTAATCATCAGTGAACTGCTTTGGAAAGGCCTGAAAACAAGGATGTGCATAAATATCTTCTCTATATTGGAAATGGGGCAAAGGAAATAAAAAAAAGGCAAGGTATAATAGTTAGTACCATCTTGTAGTTAACTGATGTCTTCTTCATTGTGGAGACAAAGATCTTGTTGTTTTTTGTCGCTAATTTCTTTATCCTAACAATCTTTCTGAGTTTCTTGACTTGACTGATATTCATGGACAACTCATTTCCCCGTATGCAAAAAGGGTCGAACAGTAGGTCAAAACCTTTGACAACAGGACCTACATGTGCAAGACCAAATTGTTAAAAACCTAAATATTAGAAAGGTTCCTGCAATTGCACAATAATGTGCTATTAGACAACGGATCATGCACGTGCTAACCTTGATTGTAAACCTCAGTGCTTCCCATTGTTTCCCTGCAACACATATAAGGTAGTTAGTCATTAGGTTAAGTAAGGGTTCACATACTATTAGTAAAATATGTTGATGAAAAATAAGCACATTGCAGATTCATCAGATTAATTCAAGCCACATGGAAAACCCATTTATTCAAACCAAGCATGATTAAGAACTAGGAAATATAACACTTGTATACGTTTCTCATGTATTAAGTGCAGCCAAATTCAATTTATTCCTCACATGCACAACAATACAGAATTCTACCCACGACAATTGGACATCGCATTGCAGAACTGAACCAGGCAGTTAACTAAACACCACAGCAAATGAACCAAATATTAACTGAGCACCACATTGCACAATATAACATACTCCTAATAGAAGATCAGATAGTTAACCAAACCAAGCATGCTTAACAACTTGGAAATATAGCAATTGTATTTGTTTCTCATGTATTTAGTATAACCAAATTCGATTTATTTCTCATATGGTATACAATAACAGAATGCACCCACAACAATTGAACATCGCATTGCAGAATTGAACCAAACAGTTAACTAAACACCACAACAAATGAACCAAATGTTAACTGAGCACCGCATTGCACAATGTATAACATACTAGAAGATCAGACAATTAACCAAACCAAGCATGCTTGACAACTTGGAAATATAGCAAATGTATTTGTTTCTCATGTATTTCATTAAGGAAAAATCGATTTATTTCTCACATGGAAGACAATAAAAAATTGCACCCTGAGGAATTGAACATCACATTTGCAGAATTGAAACAAATAGTTAGTGAACACTTACAACTAATTAACCAATAGTTAATAAGTGAGCACCACATTGCACGGCATATAGAACATATACACTAGAGCAACAGATTGCATGGTAAAAGTAGATAGCACAATTCACTAGAATTTGTTAATGAAATGAAGTAGCTAGCAAACTGAACATGGGTCCTTATAGTGAGCTAATAAGACAAGCTACTCCTCATTGTCGGAGATATCGATGACGATTGGCTCCTTGGACATGGAAGAGGGCAAGGCCTCCACATCATGGGTGCCCTCATCGTAGTGGTGAGTTGCCTGAGCCGCTCCGGGCACTAACCTGCTGGCTCTCAAGATGAGGTAATCACGTGGACGTTGAGAAAACACCTCGTAGTCTTCGTGAAAGGAACCGAGGGTGGCCTCAAGAAAATGCCACAAACTATCGTTTAAATCAGACAACCGCGCCGCGGCATCGGGGCACGAGTCTATGGTGGTCTCGACAGCAAGGTGCTCCTCCAAGATCTGGGGGTCGGCACGAATGGCAGCCATCATGACCTCATCCGTGCGTGCGGCTTCGATTTGCTTCTCCGCTGCCAAATACTCCTTGAGATCCTGGCTATACTGCATGCACCATGGCTTAGGGTGGTGCTTACTTGGTCGAGGGGTCGGTGATTTGGGTGGAAGGTGTCGCGCCGGCAGTCGGGGCATGTGGGATGTGGAAGGAGGAGGAGGATGGGGGTCGGGTGTGGATTAGCTGCGTGCATAGGCGAGGCCGAGCAGTGTGAAGGAGGGTCACCGGCGAGGAGGTGGTGCTACAAGCAAGGAGTGAAGGTTTGAACTTGGAAAGGAAGGCGAAAACTAGGGAAATGTGGCTTTTGGTAAGGGGGAGGGGTGGGGAGGTAGATATTTCCGCAGAAGCCGAAAATTTTGAATCGCTTTAGCGAAGAAACTAGCGCGCAAAATGTCATCATATGGTGCTCCAGGATATTTTGTACTGCATCTTACATAGTTGGTGATAATAAATTGTGTGGGATCTGAAGGAAATATGCCCTAGAGGCAATAATAAAGTTGTTATTTATGTTTCCTTACATCATGATAAATGTTTATTATTCATGCTAGAATTGTATTAACCGAAAACACTATACATGTGTGGATACATAGACAAAACACTGTGTCCCAAGTAAGCCTCTACTAGACTAGGTCGTTAATCAAAGATGGTTAAGTTTCCTAACCATAGACATGTGTTGTCATTTGATAAACGGGATCACATCATTAGGAGAATGATGTGATGGACAAGACCCATCCGTTAGCTTAGCATGTTGATCGTTCAATTTTATTACTATAGCTTTCTTCATGTCATATACATATTCCTTCGACTATGAGATTATGCAACTCCCTGATACCGTAGGAATACATTGTGTGCTATCAAACGTCACAATGTAACTGGGTGATTATAAATATTCTCTACAGGTATCCCCAAAGGTGTTTGTTGGGTTGGCATATATCGAGATTAGGATTTGTCACTCCGAGTATCGGAGAGGTATCTCTAGGCCCTCTTGGTAATGCACATCATAATAAGCCTTGCAAGCAATGTGACTAACCAGTTAGTTGCAGGATGATGTATTATGGAATGAGTAAAGAGACTTGCCGGTAATGCGACTGAACTAGGTATGAAGATACCAACGATCGAATCTCGGGCAAGTAACATACCGATGACAAAGGGAAAAACATATGTTGTCATTACGGTACGACCGATAAAGATCTTCATAGAATATGTGGGAACCAATATGAGCATATAGGTTCCTCTGTTGTTTATTGACCGGAGAGGTGTCTCGGTCATGTCTACATAGTTCTCGAACCCGTAGGGTCCTCACATTTAACGTTTGATGACGATTTTATATTATATGAGTTATGTGATTTGGTGACCGAATGTTGTTCAGAGTCTCAGATGAGATCACGGACATGACGAGGAGTCTTGAAATGGTCGATAGGTAAAGATTCATATATAGGATGACGGTATTCAGACACCAGAAGTGTTCTGGGGGTACCAGATGCATATCGGGTCACCAGAAGGGGTTCCGGGCATCCCCCCGGCAACTACATGGGTCTTAACGGGCCAAGAAGGGGACATACCAGCCCCTAAGGGGCTGGTGCGTCCCATGTAGGCCAAAATAAGGGGGAAGGAAAGAGGAGAAGGGAGAAAGGAAGGGGAGGGATTCGGCCTCCCCCTTCCTTCTCTCCACCCTCCTCCTTCCTTCCCCCTACGGATGAATATGGAAGGGGGGTGGACGAATTGGGAGGCACCCAAGTACGATTCCTCCTACTTGGGGCGCCCCCTTGGCTGCCTTTCCTCCCTCCACCTCCTCCTTCCTTCCCCCTACGGATATATATGAGGGGGGCGCCGCTAGAAAACACAACAATGATTGTTAGTCGTGTGCGGCGCCCCCCTCAACAGTTTGCGCCTCCGGTCATATTGTCGTAGTGCTTAGGCGAAGCCCTACGCAGATCACTTCACCATCACCGTCACCACGCTGTCGTGCTGACGAAACTCTGCCTCGACACTTTGCTGGATCAAGAGTTTGAGGGACGTCATCGAGCTGAACGTGTGCAAAACTCAGAGGTGCCATATGTTCGGTACTTGATCGGTCGGAACGAGAAGAAGTTTGACTACATCTACCATGTTGTCAAATGCTTCCGCATTCGGTCTACGAGGGTACATGGACACACTCTCCCCCTCTCGTTGCTATGCTTCTCCTAGATAGATCATGCGTGAGCATAGGATTTGTTTTTAAAATTGCATGCTACACTTCCCAAAAGTGGCATGCGAGCCAGGTCTATGCGCAGATGATATGCATGAGTAGAACACAAAAACTTGTGGGCGGTGATCGTCATACTGCATTCATCAAGCGAGCTTATGTCAAATAGGCTCTTTTCACTGGCAAGTTTGAAATCGTAGTTGAGCTCTTTGATTGCCCAGTAAGTCTTATGTTCTAGTTCAAGAGGTAAGTGACATGCTTTTTCATACGGAGACATACCCATAGGGTTCTTATAAGCAGTCCTATAAGCCCATAATGCATCATCAAGTTCCTTAGACCAATTCTTTGCAGATCTATTGACAGTCTTTTGTGAGATCAATTTAATTTCTCTATTGATCAATTCTACTTGACCACTAGACTAAGGATGATAAGGAGATGCAATTCTATGGTTGACATCATATTTAGCAAGCATTTTACTTAAAACACCATGAATAAAATGTGAACCACCATCAATTATCAAATATCTAGGGACTCCAAACCTCGGAAAAATAACTTCTTAAAGCATTTTATTAGAAGTGTTATGATCATCACTACTAGTTCGAATAGGTTCTACCCACTCAGTAACGTAATCAACAACAACTAGAATATGTGTATACCCATTAGAGGAAGGAAAAGGTCCCATATAATCAAAGCCCCAAACATCAAATGGTTCAATAATGAGTGAATAATCCATAGGCATTCCTTAATGTCTACTAATATTACCAGTTCTCTGGCATTCATCACATGACAAGACATAATTATGAGCATCCTTGAAGAGAGTAGGCCAATAAAAACCAGATTGTAATACCTTGTGTGCAGTTCTATCTCCAGCATGGTGTCCTCCGTAGGCCTCGGAGTGGCACTTGCGTATGACATGTTCCTGTTCAAGCTCAGGTACACAACGTCTAATAACACCATCTACTCGTTCTTTAGAAAGGCGTGGGTCATCCCAAAAGTAGTGTCTTGAATCATAGAAAAACTTTTTCTTTTGCTGGTATGTGAAACTAGGAGGTATAAATTTAGCAACAATGCAATTAGCATAATCAGCATACCATGGAGCATTACGAGAAGCATTCATGACAACTAATTGTTCATCAGGAAAATTATAATCAATTGGCAGTGGGTCATCAAGAATATTTTCTAACCTAGACAAGTTGTCTGCTACGTGTTTCTCAGCACCCTTTCTATCAATAATATGAAAATCAAATTCTTGTAGCAGGAGAACCCATCTAATAAGTCTAGGTTTAGCATCCTTCTTTTCCTAAGATATTTAATAGTAGCATGATCGGTGTGAATAGTTACTTTGGAATCAACAATATAAGATCTGAACTTATCACAAGCAAAAAGAACTATGATACGTCTCCAACGTATCTACTTTTCCAAACACTTTTGACCTTATTGTGGACTCTAACTTTCAAGATTTGAATGGAACTAACCCAGACTGAGGTTGTCTTCAGCAGAATTGCCATGGTGTTATTTTTGTGCAAAAATAAAAGTTCTTGGAATGACATGAAAATCAATGGAGAATATTTTTGGAATTAATAAAAAATACTGGCAAAAGAATCAACACCAGGGGGTCCACACCCTGTCCCACGCCCCCTACCTCTTGGGCCCCCTGAGGCTCCACCGACGTCAACTCTAACTCTATATATTCATGTTCGGGGGAAAAATCAGAGAGAAGGATTCATCGCGTTTTACGATACGGAGTCGCCGCCAATCCCTAATCTCTCTCGGGAGGGCTGATCTGGAGTCCATTCGGGGCTTCGGAGAGGGGAATCCGTCGCCATTGTCATCATCAACCTTCCTCCATCACCAAATTCATGATGCTCACCACCGTGCGTGAGTAATTCCATCATAGGCTTGCTGGACGGTGATGGGTTGGATGAGATTTATCATGTAATCGAGTTAGTTTTGTTAGTGTTTGATCCCTAGTATCCATTATGTTCTAAGATTGATGTTGCTATGACTTTGCTATGCTTAATGCTTGTCACTAGGGCCCGAGTGCCATGATTTCAGATCTGAACCTATTATGTTTTCATGAATATATGTGAGTTCTTGATCCTATTTTGCAAGTCAATAGTCACCTACTATGTGTTATGATCCAGTAACCCAGAAGTAACAATAATCGGGACCACTCCCGGTGATGACCGTAGTTTGAGGAGTTCATGTATTCACCAAGTGTTAATGCTTTGGTCCGGTACTCTATTGTAGCGATCCAATCTCAAACGGTCGAATCTCTGTGCATAAGTGTCACCCCTGGATTGGTAATGCTGAGACACACAATACTTGAAGGATTTATAACGGAGTAGCATTCACACACTTATTACATTGAATGTCTCAAAAGAGAACTTATTACAATAAGTATGGCTTAAGGCCATCTAAGTGGAATAATAGTGGAAGGCTTGGAAGATAAAGTGAATCCATCAACTCCAACGACATAGCTGAGTGCACGACAAACGACCTAGCGCACCTTACTCTTTGTCTGAAAAGTCTGCAACATGATACGTTGCAGCCCAAAAAACGGGTCAGCACATGGAATATGCTGGCAATATAACACAGTAGAGCAATGAACAAGTAAATGCTATTACTACATGCATATATGGCTGGTGGAGGCTCTATGGTTGCAATTTTTTTGCAAAAAGCCAATTTTTTCCTAGAACAAAGGAATACATTTTATTTAACTATCATGGTAGTTGTTAAACATTGAGGAGGTTCCTCCAACTCAATCCCCATTAAGCAGTATTAAAAACCCAACATATTAATTTAGAGTGATGAGATCAACATGATAATCCAAGAACCAGATACTCAAGATGTCCATAACCGGGGACACGACTAACCATGATTAGTTTGTACACTCTGCAGAGGTTTGCGCACTTTTCCCCACAGGACTCGATCTCCTCCGTTGTATTTCTCGCACTGCATGGTGTTTGAGAAACGGATGACCGAGACACAGTCTTTCAGAAACATTAACTCTTTACTCTGGGTGGACAGTTACACCTACTTTCCCCTACATCTGCTAGCCCACCACTGAAAGAGGTCATGCAACATACTCAACTATGCTAGAGCCCATAATAGCTTGTGGCTGCGCATGGAAGTTTCTAGCATGAATAATCCCATGATCCCATGGAGCCTGGGTGCCGAACCATAGGATGATCACACGAGTACTCCGGGATATCCTAGGACAACACTGAATTCTCCAGGTGCCCGCAACCAATCCACCCAGATGTGTATTTAAGTAGTCACCTTAAGTAAACCATTAATTAAGAATCTCACATCTGTCATGGATACACTCAAACCCAAACCACATCTACGAGCATAGCATGGCAATATAAGCATAACGTAGAAGTAACTCCCAAGGGTTTGATAATAAAAGGTCAATAGGTTCTACCTCATCATCCACTTCCCAAACCCACAAGTTAAGAGATCCTACTCATGCAATGATTGAGGGTTGAAACTAATGCATAAAACTGGGTAGAAGGGAATATGATCAAAGTGTTACTCCTTGCTGATGATCCGCATAACCTAGTGACTCGTAGTGGCACGGTGCGCACTTCGGGAATTCTAGTGCAAACAAACAATAGCATACATAAGCACTCAAGCATAGATGCAAGGGGAAAACTTCAAATAAGAAGATCAAATCTAAAAACTCAACTAAAGAGATTTGATCTGCAAAAAGAATCAATCGAATCGGAGCTACAGAACTGAAACTACAGTCGAAAGAACTTCAAAAAAAAATCTTCTTGAAACCAAGTTTTAAATTGTCAAAACCTTGTTCAAGTTGATTAAACAGAAAGAGGGTTTCGAGACTTAGATTTTGGCGTTGGTTTCACTGGATTTGGACAAACGGTTAAAAAGTTACGAGGGTTTGAAGATCAGGGGCTAATCTGCGATAAAAATAATCACGGATAGGTCCCTGGCTGAGAATAAAATAAAATAAAGACTAACGAACGAACATTCGCTAACAGAACCAATCTAACGAAAACCGATCTAATAAAATAAACTGTGAAATTAAAAAAACCGGGTTAAACTAAAAAAACGACCGATCAACGGCGGCGGCTCCGGCAGCGGCGATGGCGGCGGCTGGGGTTTGGGGCGGGGCACTGGGCGTCTGGGTGGGCTGGGGCGGCCTCACCTCGCCTTATAAAGGCCCGGGCGGTAGTGTCCTGTTCGGACAAGGCCCGTTAAGGCGGTTCACGTTTTTTTTAAAAACAGATTTCGCTGGAAAATATCCTAGAAAATAAAATAAAAATCTAAAAATACCAAAACAAATTTTCACCGTCTAAATAGAATATTTAGAACAAAGTGAACATTTTCTTGGCCTAAAAATGCAATTTTTGAAAAATGCATATTTCCTAATTTCAAATAAAATAGCGATAAAATCCAAATAAAATAATTTATTTGATTTTAATAATTTTCCTCCAATATTTCAATTACTTTGGAGAAGTCATATTATCTCCTCTCATATATTTTTAATTTGAAATATTTTTGGAGAGAAAAATAATAAAATCAAATTGATCCACTTTTCAATATTTGAGAAAATTCAAATATGAAAACCATAAAACCCCCCCAACTCTCTCCGTGGGTCCTTGAGTTGCTTAGGATTTTGGGATCACAAAGCCAAAATGCAAATAAAATAGGATATGCATACGATGACCTATGTATAACATTCCAAATTGAAAATTTGGGATGTTACAAACCTACCCCCCTTAAGATGTATCTCGTCCTCGAGATTCGGGTTGGCTAGAAAATAGGTGTGGGTGGTCTTTCCGTAGATCATCCTCTCGTTACCAGGTGTCTTCATCCTCAGTATGGTGGCTCCACTGAACTTTGCAAAACTCGATAACCTTATTGCGTGTAACTCGGCTGGCAAAGTCGAGAATCTTGACATGTTTCTCCATATAGGTCAGATCACTATCCAACTGAATTGCTTCCAGGGGTACTGTATCTCTCAAAGGAATATTGGCCATCTCAGCATGACACTTCTTCAACTGGGAAACGTGAAACACATCATGAACTCCTGGTAGTCCTTCGGGTAACTCCAACTTGTAGGCCATTTCTCCCATACGTTCCAAAACTTGGTATGGTCCTACAAATCTTGGGGCTAGCTTTCCCTTAACTCCAAAACATTTAACTCCACACAGGGGTGACACCCGAAGATATGCTCTGTCTCCGATTTCATAGACTACTTCCTTGCGTTTTGAGTCCGCATAACTCTTCTGCCTAGACTGAGCTACCTTCAGTCTATCTCGAATCAGCTTAACCTTCTCTTCTGACTCTTTGATTAAATCTGGTCCAAACAACTGGCGGTCTCCAACTTAATCCCACATCAACGGTGTCCTGCATCTTCGTACATACAAGGCTTCGAAAGTTTCCATCTTCAAACTGGCTTGGTAACTGTTGTTGTATGAAAACTCTGCGTAGGGCAAATTATCATCCCAACTAGATCCATAATCAAGCGCACGAGCTCTCAACACGTCCTCCAGAATCAGATTGACTCTCTCGGTCTGTCCATCTATTTACGGCTGAAAAGTTGTACTGAACTCTAGCCTGGTGCCCAGAGTCTGGTGCAGCTGGTGCCAAAACTTTGAAGTAAACTGGGTTCCTCTATCTGATACAATAGTCCTCAGAACTCCATGCAGACATATTATTCTGGTCATGTATATCTTGGCCAACTTCGCACTGGTGTAGGTGGTTTCCACTGGGATAAAGTGAGCCACTTTGGTCAAGCGATCCACTACTACCCAAATAGAATCATATCCCGATCGGGTCCTGGGTAATCCAGTGATAAAATCCATGCCAAGCTTGTCCCACTTCCATTGGGGTATCGGCATAGGCTGCAGTAATCCTGCTGGCTTCTGATGTTCTTCCTTCACTCTCTGGCATACATCACATACGGCTACATACTCGGCAATATCCTTCTTCATACCAGTCCACCAGAAACGTTCCTTCAAATCCAAATACGTCTTGGTGTTTTCGGGGTGTATCGAGTATGGTGAGTCGTGAGCTTCCTGAAGTATCAACTTCCTAATCTCTGCATTATTGGGCACGTAAACACTGTCCTCAAACCATAAGGTGTCGTGCTTGTCCTCACGAAAACCTTTGGCCTTTCCTTTGCTCATCTTCTCCTTTATCTCAGCAATTTCCTTATCATCCTTCTGAGCTTCTCGAAATTTTCCCAATAATGTCGACTGAATTTTAATGATGCAACAAAACCTCTAGGGACTATCTCCAAATGTAGCTCACTGAGATCTTCAACTAACTCTGTTGGCAATCCTCCACTTACGAGGGTATTGGCGTAACTCTTCCGGCTCAAAGCGTCTGCTACGACATTGGCCTTGACTGGATGATAGTGCAACTTCATATCATAATCCTTTATAAGCTCCAACCATCTCCTTTGCCTGAGGTTCAACTCCTTCTGCAGAAAATGTACTTCAAACTCTTATGATGCATGTACACACCACAACGGTTTCCAATAAGAAAATGTCTCCAGGTTTTGAGTGCATGCACTACGGGTGCTAACTCCAAATCATGTGTTGCATAACTCAATTCATGTGGTTGAAGCTGTCGTGAGGCATACGAAACAACTCTTCCATCTTGCATAAGCATGCCTCCAAGTCCTAAACAAGATGCGTCGCAATACACTTGGAAGTCCTTGCGTATATCTGGCAGAATCAGCACTGGGGCCGTAGTCAAACATTTCTTTAACTCCAGAAAACTTGCCTCACATTCATCCGTCCATTTGAACTTGGTGTCCTTCTTCTACAACTCTGTCATGGGCTTTGCAATCTTAGAGAAATTCTCAATGAATCTCCAATAATATCCCGCGAGTCCCAGAAAACCATGGATCTCTCCAACTGAGGTGGGTGCCAACCACTCACTGACTGACTGGACCTTATTAGGGTCTACTGCTATACCTTCTCCTGATATAACATGTCCAAGGAATCCAACTGCTTTCAACCAAAACTCACATTTGCTGAACTTGGCGTATAACTGATGTTCCCTTAGCTTGTCGAGAACTAAGTGCAAATGCTCCTTATGCTCTTCTTCGTTCTTCGAGTATACTAAAATGTCATCAATGAACACCACAACAAACTTATCCAATAACTCCATAAACACCTTGTTCGTCATACTCATGAAATAGGCAGGGGCATTAGTCAATCTGAATGACATAACCATGTATTCATACAGCCCGTACCATGTGGTGAAAGCTGTCTTAGGTATATCTTGTTCTCGAATCTTCAGCTGGTGGTATCCTGATCATAAATCGATCTTGGAAAATACTTTAGCTCCTTGCAGCTAGTCAAACAAATCATTGATCATCGGCAGTGGGTACTTGTTCTTGATCGTCACTTCATTCAACGCGCGATAATCAACAACCGTTCTTAGAGATTTATCCTTCTTCTCAACCAAGAGCACTGGGGCTCCCCATGGTGACGAACTTCGTCGAATGTAACCTTTCTACAATAACTCCTTAATTTATTTCTTAATCTCCTCCAGATCATTTGCGGGCATCCGGTATAGTCTCTTTGATATTGGTCCGGTGCCTGGCAATAAATCTATCAAAAACTCAATGTCTCGATCCAGGGGCATGCCTGGTAGTTCATCTAGAAATACATCTGGGTAATCCTTTACTACGGGCACTTCTTCCTGAACAACTCCCGTGAGGGAATTTACGTGAGTACTCTTAGGAGTATGCCTGGATACATACTTAATCCTTTCCCCCTCCTGTGTGGTGAGTAGAATTGACCTACTGGCACAATCAATGTTTCCTCCATACTTTGATAGCCAATCCATACCGAGTATCACGTCCAATCCTTGTGATTCCAAGATTATTAAGTTTGAGGGGAAAACATGCCTACCTATGGTCAATGGCATCTGAAAACATCCACTGCTTGTCATATACTCCGCTCCGGGTGAGCTTACTAACATACGTGTCCTAAGAACTTTGGTGGGAAACTTATACTTATCGACAAATCCCCTTGAAATGTATGAATGTGATGCACCAATATCAAAAAGAATGATTGCAGTAAATGACTTAACCAAAAACTTACCTATTACTGCATCGGGCTGTTGTTCAACCTCCTCCACGTTCACGTGGTTCACCTATCCCCTATTGAAAGGGTTGGGCTTCTTCCCAGAGCTTCCATTGCCATTTCCATTCTTTGCTTCAGAACACTCAGTGTCGTAGTGTCCAGTCTTTCCTCACTTGAAACAAGTGATGTGACTTAAATCCTTCTTGGTGGGCGTGCTTGGGTTAGAGCGGTTCTGGTTGCTGCCTGCTCCATTCATCTTTCCATTCTTGGGGCCACTGTGGTTATGTGAAATTCCTCCATTGTGGGTATGGCCTCCATGGTTATGGGTAAACCCTCTGAGTTCGGGGTGAAACGAGGCTTCTTTTGAGCTCGTGAATTGTACTTCCCTTGTCCATACTTCCTTTTGCGACTCTCAATTTGCTACTGCTTTCCTTCAATCATGAGGGCCTTATCTACCAATTCCTGGTAGTTGTTAAATGTCGCCACCATCAACTGCACACCCATCTCATCATTCAGCCCTTCCATAAACTTCTCTTGCTTCGCGGATCTGTGGCCACATCATCCGGGGCATAGCGAGCTAACTTGCTAAACTTCTCCACGTACTGCCCTACAATACGGTTGCCCTGGCGTAAGTTGCGAAACTCATGCTTCTTCATGCTCATAGCTCCAGTGGAAACATGAGCAGTGCCGAATGCTTGCTGAAACTGCTCCCAAGTAACATTGGCTATAGGGAAGGTGGTTGTGTAATTCTCCCACCATGAGGCTGCATGTCCATCCAATTGGTGTGCGGCAAAACGCACCTTCTCAGCATTTGTGCAACCTGCAGTGGTCAACTCCCTTCCAATCCTGCGTAGCCAGTCATCTGCAACTATGGGCTCGGTGCTACTGGAAAACACCGGCGGTTGTAACCTCAGAAAACAGTTTAAGTTGTCAACTGGTGATGGTGGTGGTGGGTTGTTGTTATTGTTGTTTGAAAGTGCAACTATCCCTGGGTGGTTTTGGTAATTCCTAACAACATATAGCTCATTGAACTAATGCTATTTCAAGATAAATATTTCAGGAAAACTCAATAATTGGCATGGCATGGATTAGAAAAGTGGACCCCTCAAAATGCCAAGGACAAAAGTATTGGCTCAAGCTCAAAGCACAAGACTCTACATTTTTCATTTTAGTGATCCAAGATCACATTGAGTCCATAGGAAAAGCCAATACTATCAAGAGCGGGTGAGGTGCTGCTTAATGAGGTTCTTGCTCAAAATGCTTAGTGATATGCTCCAAAGCCCTCAACTACTTTCTCATATCCACATATGTCCCAAACCAAAAGTTAAACTCGGCCCCACCGAAATTTTCTATCCGGCGCCACCGAGTTCTCTTGACATAGCCACTGCCAGAAACCCTAGTCTTTTCGGTCTCACCGTTAGGGATCTCGGTCTCACTGAGATAGGATTATAATCTCTCTATTTCCCTTCATAACATTTCGGTCAATCCGAGATGAGCGATCGGTCCCACCGAGATTGCAATGCAAACTCTCTGTTTCCCTTTCGTAACGTTTCAGTCCAGCCGATATGAGCGAATCGGTCCCACCGAGTTTGCCTGACCAACTCTCTAGTTAGTCTATTACCAAAATTGGTCTCACCAAGTTTGTGTAATCGGTCTCACTGAGATTAAGTTATGCCCTAACCCTAATGACATCGGTCCCACCGAGTTGACATGTCGGTCCCACCGAAAACCGTAATGGTCACATTATGAACCAAATCGGTCCGACCGAGTTTCATGATTCGGTCCCACCGAGTTTGGTAAATTGTGTGTAACGGTTAGATTTTATGTGGAGGCTATATATACCCCCTCCACCCACTATTCATTCAAGGAGAGAGCCATCAGAACATGCCTACACTTCCAACATACATTTTCTGAGATAGAACCACCTACACTTGTGTTGAGGTCAAGATATTCCATTCCAACCACATAAATCTTGATCTCTAGCCTTCCCCAAGTTGCTTTCCACTCAAATCTTCTTTCTACCAAATCCAAATCCTGTGAGAGAGAGTTGGGTGTTGGGGAGACTATCTTTTGAAGCACAAGAGCAAGGAGTTCATTATCAACACACCATTTGTTACCTCTTGGAGAGTGGTGTCTCCTAGATTGGCTAGGTGTCACTTGGGAGCCTCCATCAAGATTGTCGAGTTGAACCAAGGAGTTTGTAAGGGCAAGGAGATCACCTACTTTGTGAAGATCTACCCGATTGAGGCAAGTCCTTCATGGGCGACGGCCATGGTGGGATAGACAAGGTTGCTTCTTCATGGACCCTTCGTGGATGGAGCCCTCTGTGGACTCGCGCAACTGTTACCCTTCGTGGGTTGAAATCTCCATCAACATGGATGTACGATAGCACCACCTATTGGAACCACGCCAAAAATCTCCATGTCTACATTGCGTTTGCTCCCTCCAATCTCCTCCCTTTACCTTCATATGCAATTGTTTTACTTTCCGCAGCTATACTCTTGGAATTACTTGTTTGTGCTAAGTTGCTAAAATCTGCCAAGACTTAAAATTGGGAAAAGGCTAGATTTTTATTTGGTCAAGTAGTCTAATCACCCCCCTCTAGACATACTTTCGATCCTACATTGTTCTTGTTGTTGCCTTGATTCTGAACTAGCAACTGCATCAGTGTATTCTACTGTTGGATCAACTGGGTGAGCTCCGGTGGGAAGGAAAATCCGGGGTCACGTCTCGGAGGCATCTAATGGGTTTAGAGGGGAGAGAACTAGAATTTAATGAGGTCTAGTGAGAAAACACTACTCATATGCACATGAGACAAACACAATCAATATCACTCAAAAACAATTTCAAGCAAGGGCATACAATCGATCTAACTATCGTTACAGTGCTCGGACTACTAATATATACATGGGGAATACTACTAATAATATGGTGGTCTACTAGAAATTTTGATCGGTAGAAGATTCCATGATATCTGCTCCAGCTTCGTCTTCATAATCATCATCACTGGGGTCGTAGTCGGTGTCGTCGATAATGATGTAGTCCTTGGGGTGGTCATCATCTCCTCCTGGCGCAGGGTCTCCCATGAATACTCCTAGCTTCCTTGTCAGGTCGTCATTCATCTCCACTAGTACGGTGATTTCCTCCTTGTATCCGTCGTATGTAGACTTGAGTTCCTCTTCCAGCTCCATGTTCCTAGTCATCAACTTCTTCAGATCTATCATGCTTGCGCACATCTAGTTCTCCTAACAACGAATGTGATGATTTAACTCCTGGATGAAGGTTGCAATGGACCTATCCTTCCTAGTGTTGATCATCTCCCATTGCTCATCTTGGCGCCCACATATCAGGTAGATAGTGTCCTTAAGTTCCTTGTGATAAACTTCGCCGATGCGTCCCATAGCAATGTGGGCTGCCATGCTCTTTCCTAGACTCCAGGTTGGTGCATCAAAGGAAAACTCTATGGGCTCAGTTACCGGCGTGAAGGTCCTTCCTTGAACTTGAACTCGAATCATCCAACGCTCCTCTTCAGGTAAAGTGGCGGTGTAGGTCCTGGTGAAGCTTGGTATTCCAATGTTTAGGTAACTAGTGACTTCCTTCAAGTTTCATCCAAAAGGCATGTCTTCATCCGGCTGTGTAAATTTGTTCCTTGTGTCCGCCATCCTATAGAGTAGAAAATGGAGAGGAGTCAGAAATGGGTAGAGAAGAGTGACCTATGGCTTATCTTAGTGGCCGTGTCCTACATTCAGCGTGTGCTCTGATACCATCTTGTAGCGATCCAACCTCAAACGGTCGAATATCTGTGCATAAGTGTCATCCCTGGATCGGTAATGCTGACACACATAGTACTTGAAGGATTTATAACAGAGTATGTGACGCCCCGAGACCGTTGCGCTAGGTGTCTTCCAGTTGTTCGTGTTGTTGCCCTGTCATTCGTTTGCATGTTGCATCTTGCCATGTCACCGTCCGCATTGCATCATCATGTTTTCAAAACTTGCATCCGTCCGGGTTCCCCCGTTCTCTCCGATGTCCGTTCTGAGTCCAACCACACTCGCAAGCGCCCGCGGCATGTCTGAAATATTATTTTATAAGTGGCCGAGAAATGTTCTCGGAATGGGATGAAAATTGGCGTGTGGTCTTATTATGGTGTAGATAGACCGCCTGTCAAGTTTCATCACATTTGGAGTCCGTTTGATGCCCCAACGGATAACTATAACGACAGTATAGTCGGTCAAATCGTCGGGCATTTTCGGTCTCCGGAAACAGTCGCCGGGCCACTCTCTCTTCTCCTCTCTCAGCCCAAAGCTTTCTGCACAGTCTGCTATCAACCGCCAAGCCCCGAAATCCTTCCTTGCTCAGTGCATCGACCCCCTCACGTGCGCGTCCGAAAGTTGTCCCGAACCCGACCCGGGCAGTCGTCACCGTTGTGTCCGGATCATCCCCAAACATCTACAAAATATCATCGTTTTATTTATTGGACTCCTCAGCATATTTATTCTCGTCCATCGGATTTCGATCCGATGATCCAAATCCCTCTCCTTTCACCTACATGCTATATATAGCCCCTAACCCTAAATTCTAGGGACCTTGTCCCATCCATCCCATCCCCACGCCGCCGCCACTCTCCTTGTTTTCAGCATCGGACCAACCAGCCGCCCTCCTTGTTTTCCCCCAGATCCAATCCACCAACAAACACTCCCCCATGTCCCTCCTCGATCCTGAGCGTAGTCACCTGCAAGGCCACCTCCACCTCACCTCCCTTCTCCTCGCTGACGGCCCCGCCTGCCCCGGAGCACGTGAACAGCAGCAGCAAACGAGGCCCCCTGCTCCTGCCTCCTCCTCCCGTCCTCTTCTTTGTCTTTCCCTCTCTCTAATCCCTCTCCCTCCCAGGTACTCTGTCACCATGGATGCCCGATGTTGCTTCGTCCTGGAATGGATCCTCACGCCTGAGCTCTACATCAACCCCGCATCACCGGAGTCAAGCCACCGCTGGCCTACGCGTCGAGCTCCGCCTCCAGAGATCCGTGCCCTGCCTTCCATTCCCGCACCACGACGCCCCTCCTCCGGCTCGACCCCGTCCGCCGAGCTCCCTGCCGCGCCGGAGTCCCGCTGCTTACTTTCCCTGCAACGCCGCTAGGTCTCGTCGCTGGAGCCCCAAGACCTCACGCCAAGTCCCTCTGCAGGAGCCGCGCCTGTCCGTTGCTACTCGTCTTCATCGAGCCGCCCAAGTCCCAGGAACGCCAAGGCCGCCCCTCGCCTCCTCACGGGTCCTGGACCCCTGCGCCCCATCACCAGCGTCCAGCACCATCATGGATTCGCGCCAAGGGTTCCTCACCGTCGCCCCGTTTCTGCCGCCGTCTGCCCGCTCCTCGCCAGAGAACAATGCCCCGCACCTGGATCACTCGTATCCGCCGCCGCCACTGCTGCTCTGAACCTCGTGCCCCCGCTGCTGTCTGCTTTGTTCAGTCGAGCAGAGTGCTCGCCCGCGCTGTTGACGCATCGCCCTTCCGCGTGGGCTGCCGCACCGCCTGCAGGCCTTCCAGCGCTCAAGGCCATCCGGGATCCAGCAAGGCCCAGCTCCCTAGAGCCCAACGTGAGCACCTCCCCCCAGCGCCTTTTTTTTCTCTTCTGTTGGGCCTCCTCTAGTTTTAGTTTCGGCCCGATGTGTTTTTTTCCCTTGCCTGCAATTTTGTCTATTTATCCAGAGAACGTTGTTTTACAGAAAATACCCTCAAGTTCATACATTTAATATCTCACAAACTATGCATCACATGTTAAAACTTTATATATGAAATATGCTTAGAATTTTGTCTAGTTTCATAATATCCAACTTTATTGCATGTTTGAAATGTTTAGAATGTTGTTTGATTAACTTTTCTCTTATGCCATGTTAAAATGGTTTATTTCATAACTAAATAACCATAGCTCCAAACTTAATAAACTTTATATGTAAATGGGGTAGAAAAATGCCTAGTTTAACATGGTGCACTTTTATTGTATGTTTAGCAACTCTAAAATTGGGTTTAGGGAAGAACAGCACCAAATATAAAATATGCATATGGGGATTTACCGGAATTGTGGTTCGTTGTTTCTGGCCTCATTTAAACTTGCCTAGATAGGTAGTTTTCATTTGCTTCACCTCTTGCCATGTTTAACAACATTTAATCTTGTTGGGTACATAAATGAGAGAGAACTAAATAATGGATGTGGTGTTTTCTTCAATATGCAACGGAGTTGCAAATTGAGCTCCACTTAATTTGTAGGATTGTTTGTGCATTTTGCCATGCCATGCCTCTTTAAACCAGACATGCATCATACTTGATTGTGCATCATGGCATGTTCATGTGTTGGTTGTTTACTATGTTGTGTGCTTCTTTCTGGTGTTGTTTCTTCGGGTTGGTTCCGATAACATAGCGTTTGTGAGGATCCGTTTGTCTACGTCCGTTTGTCTTCTTCATGGACTCGTTCGTCTTCCTTGCGAGATCTCAGGCAAGATGATCATACCCTCGAAATCACTTCTATCTTTGCTTGCTAGTTGCTCGCTCTATTGCTATGCCGCGATGCCTACCACTTGCTTTATCATGCCTCCCATATTGCCATGTCAAGCCTCTAACCCACCTTTCCTAGCAAACCGTTGTTTGGCTATGTTACCGCTTTGCTCAGCCCCTCTTATAGCGTTGCTAGTTGTAGGTGAAGATGAAGTTTGTTCCATGTTGGAACATGGATATGTTGGGATATCACAATATCTCTTATTTGATTAATGCATCTATATACTTGGTAAAGGGTGGAAGGCTCGGCCTTATGCCTGGTGTTTTGTTCCACTCTTGTCGCCCTAGTTTCCGTCATACCGGTGTTATGTTCCTTGATTTTGCGTTCCTTACATGGTTGGGTGTTATGGGGACCCCTTGATAGTTTGCTTTGAATATAACTCCTCCGGCAAGGCCCAACCTTGGTTTTACCATTTGCCTCACCACCACCTACTTTTCCCTTGGGAGTCACTCTCTCGAGGGTCATCTTTATTTTAAGCCCCCCCGGGCTAGCGCTTGTCTAAGTGTTGGTCCGAACTAGAGTCCTTTGTAGCGCCACCTCGGGGAAACTTGAGGGTTGGTTTTAGTTGTACGGAACGCTCATCCGGTGTTGCCCTGAGAACGAGATATGTGCAGCTCCTATCGGGATGTCGGCGCATCGGGAGGTCTTGCTGGTCTTGTTTTACCATTGTCGAAATGTCTTGTAACGGGGATTCCGAGTCTGATCGGGTCTTCATGGGAGAAGGAATATCCTTCGTTGACCGTGAGAGCTTGTGATGGGCTAAGTTGGGACACCCCTGTAAGGTTTTGAACTTTCGAAAGCCGTGCCCGTGGTTATGGGCAGATGGGAATTTGTTAATGTCCGGTTATAGTAAACTTGACAGTAACTTAACTAAAATACATCAACCGTGTGTGTAGCCATGATGGTCTCTTCTCAGCGGAGTCCGGGAAGTGAACACGGTTCTTGTGTTATGCTTGAACGTAAGTAGTTTCAGGATTACTTCTTGATCACTTCCAGTTCACGACCGTGCTTTGCTTCTCTTCTCGCTCTTACTTGCGTATGTTAGCCACCATATATGCTAGAGCTTGCTGCAGCTCCACCTCACTACCCTTTCCTACCCATAAGCTTAAATAGTCTTGATCTCATGGGTGTGAGATTGCTGAGTCCTCGTGGCTCACAGATACTTCCAAAACAGTTGCAGGTGCCGGTGATACCGAGCAGGTGATGCAACCCAGCTCAGATGGGAGCTCAATGAAGATCTTGTTCGTTGTATCATTTTCGTTCCCAGTTGATCAGTAGTGGAGCCCAGTCGGGGCGATCGGAGATCTAGCATTAGGGGTGGTCTTTCTTTATTTTGGTTCTATAGTCGGACCTTGATTGTATTCTGGATGATGTAATGCTTTATTCATGTATTGTGTGAAGTGGCGATTGTAAGCCAACTCTCTATCCCTTCTTATTCAGTACATGGGATGTGTAAAGATTACCCCTCTTGCGACATGCCTACTATGCGGTTATGCCTCTAAGTCGTGCTCCGACACATGGGAGATATAGCCGCATCGCGGGTGTTACAAGTTGGTAATCAGAGCCTTCCCCGACTTTGGAGCCCCCTGCTTGATCGAATCGCTGGTGTTGTTGAGTCTAGAAAAATGTTTTGAGTCTTATAGGATTATATATATCAGAGAGTAGGATTCTTTTTACTCCTCAGTCCCTTCGTCGCTCTGGTGAGGCCTCCTGACGTAGAGTTTTGACTCTTCTCTTCTCAAATTTCACGATTTTTTTTAGGATCACGCGGGTATCTTGGAATCGTTCCGATGGTTTTGTGACGAGAACATTGTTCTTGGTGACTCCTGACATTTAGGGGTTGTGGCAGTGTCCTGGGGAGTTGAGCTACGAGGTGTTGTCGTCACAATTTTATCGTTGCAGTTCTGGAATACCTGAGTTCGCCGACATTGAAAATCTCTTTTATGCAGTTGTTGGTGAGATAACCTCGACGCCACCCAATACTGGGGCGGGAGTTCGGGAGTATTGCCATAACTCATATAACGGATGCTTTTTGAAGGTTGAGGTAAATGATTTCCGAAGGTTTGTTGGTTATGTGTTGAAGGATGGATACAGCTGGATGTAGGATTTGTTAGTTTGGGTGAGATATTATGCTTCTCCTGTATCCCCAACACCTGATTGCATAACCAGAAAGTTTCGGGAGTTTATAAGTGGGAATTCAAGTAGCTCCTAGGATATCTTTCCGACAGATGCATGATATGAGATTGGGGTTGGACGTCTAGTGGTCAGCCTATCCACGGTTGGTTTTACAGTGGTCTCATTGTGTCTTAAAGAGTCCTGGCTATGCTGACTCGGGGACGCTTCGTATGTCATGTGCACTGCCTTGTACATGATGGTGCTGTACGATCGAGCACGTGTGGGCCCCACCACGAAAACTTCGGACGAAATCTCTATCATATGTTTGTTCCGACTTATTCTGCAAGCCAAATCCTTGTTCTGTTTTGAGTTGTGGTATTCGAGTTGCTTCAATGTCAAGTGTTGATTCCATACCTTTCCTAAGTGGTGTTCTCACATTTCTATGTGATTACTAATCCTTCATGATAATTGAGATTGTCATCTCAATCAATTTCAACCGGCGTGTTTCTCTTCAAGTGGATCCGATCATTTTCAACATTCGCAAAATCAACTCTAAGTTTCGCAACGGTGTTTGCTTCATCCGTCCCAAGTTGTCTTTATTTTTTTTCCCGCCCTCCCACCCTTGTTTCTTCAAGGACTCATATATCTTAATCAAGTATCCATTTTATTCATGTGAACTTTCTTCATTCTTTTCCTTCATGTTCTTATTCGATGATTCTCAGGAAGATACTAATGGAGCTTCAAGTGTATTATTCTACATTATTTTCTTCTCCGGTGGTTTTGATTCAAGTTTTTGATGTTAATCTTATCCTTTTCCTCGTTTCAAATGTTTTATCATGCCGGTGCACCTCTTAGCCATCCACTTCTCACCATTCATTTGTTCTCGAGTACTGAAGATATCTCAGGAGATTCGCGTTTCCATTCTGGATACGTTCAAGTTATCTTGAGGTTGTTATCTCATTCAAGACATTTAATTCAACTGGAGCAATCTCTCTTTTCAAGCAGTCAGTCAACGGTGTTTCGTTGAGTGGGCCCTAACGCACAGGTCTTTTCCCAGGATCTTACCTATCTCTTCTAATTCTCCCGGAGCTTTTCAAATTCATCTCAAAGTTTGGCATAAGAATGAATTATCATCAGTCATATGTCTTTCTCCAAGATCTTTCAAATTATTTTCATTGTTGGTTTAAACTTTCCAATTTTCATTCCGGAGTGCCTCAACAACTCAAGGTGGTTTTTCTCGTCGTCATTCTCGAATTTTGAAGATCGAAGAAGAGTTTCTCTCAAATCTTGGTCCGTTCTCTCGAAGATGCGTAGTTCTAGCTTAATGCCATCCACTCATAATTGTTTTTGAATGTGAGAATTCTTTCCACCTATCCTGAGCAATTCAGGAGTCTTTTTTGTTTGATCACTCGGAGCCCATCATCTCAGATTTATTCATTCCCAGCTTTCACCTATCATTCTCCAAATCTTACCGGTGCATCATTCAAGTTTTCTCTTATCAGCTCGTGATCTTTTCGTTCTCATGTAGCTAAAACCTCTCAAGTATCTTTGTTCTTTTTATAATTCTTCCCGGTGTTTCTTTATCTTTTCTTTGTTCATTTTCAATTTTTACGGTGGTTCTTTCAAGAATTCTCTTCCGTTGTTATTGTATCATTCCATTCTTTCTTTCTTTCCAATCCTACCGGTGGTTCATTGAAGACCTTCTCAAGTTTAAGCTATATCTCTCTTAATCCTTTAAACGAGAATAAGTAGTATGCCAAATCCGTTGCTTGTCATCAATTTAAATTGGTGAAGGATAGGCATAATTTAATTCTTATTCTTGTTTCATCGAGTAAATTCAATTCCTTATTCCGGAGGTTCATCAAATTCTTGGTTTAAATTGTTTCATCCTTTCTTTTCCTGAGTTCCAAGTTTTTCTCGGTTATATCATCATGAAGCTCCTTCTAATCATTACAAGGCTTCACCTTGTGTTTTCAACTTCTCTTTCCTTTCATTTGGTCATCATTTTGTTACCGGAGTTCTTCATGGAGGTTCTACATGGTAGTCCGTCAAGGACTCTTTGCATTCTTCTATTGCTCTTCAATATTTCTCTTGAAGTTAAGATCCGCCAAGCTATACTCTAAAATAAACATGGTGCTCAATACATGTTTCATCTTGCATTTCAAAGTGCAATTCTTTCTATCTTGCCTCTTGCGGTGGTGTTATGTCATTCTTGACAATTTCCCTTCGTGTTTCATGATTCACAAGTTGTCCGGAATGACATATTTTAAACCCATCATTTTCAATCCGTTCATGAGTTCCTTTGCAACCCATCAATCTCTTCATTGGAATTATCTTGGGTTATATTCCACCTAAAGCTTTCCCTAAGGATTGTTTCTATCTATGGTGCTTATAAATGATCCAAGTTCTTCATTTATCCTCCCGGTGAAATAGTCTCTCGTCTCCTTGGTGATATCAATCCAATCTTTTGTTTCCATAGTGGCAGAATTTCACGTCATAGTCTTGAGATGTTTCCCATAAGCCCACTGTAAGCTTACTCTTTTTGTTGTTGGTTTTCCAACAACTCCGTTCGATTTTTCTCATAAAGATATTTTTTTCAAGTTCAGTTGAGGCAGAAGATGTGGTTTTCTCCTCCGTTCTTTTGATTCCATTCATACATTCATTCCGGAGGCTTTGTATTGTTGCTATATTCACCCATCATCTCGTTTTGTCAAAGATCATGTTCTTTCTTTTTGGTTATCCATTCAACCGGAGTGTCATGTCCTTCATTCAAGTTCTCTCATCTTATCAAGTTTTCCATCCCTTCTCAACCGGAGTGCCATTCTTTCAATAGTTCCAGAGGCAGTGTGTTGTTGATTTCATCAAGTATCTTCTCATCTTATCAAGTTCTTATTCAATTCCTTTTCTTTTCAGTTGGAGTGTTGTCCAAATTATATCATTCTTAATCCTTCTCTATCTTGACTTAACCGGAGTGGTTTCAATATATATCTTGCCCTTCAACCTACAAGGTTCTAGTAATGTTCCTTGTTCCTCTTATTTAACAGAGTGTTTTCAACTTCGTTCATCTTTGTTGTATTCTTTCTTTCAATTTGTTCAACCTCTCAAGGTTCTTTGGTTTCACTCATTTGTCAAATAAGCAACTTAGTTTTACCTCTTCTCTTCCTCTTCCGTTTCCCTCCGGTGCCATCCTAGATCTCGGAACGAGATCCTCTCATAGTGGTGGAGTGTTGTGACGCCCCGAGACCGTTGCACCAGGTGTCTTCCAGTTATTCGTGTTGTTGCCCTGTCATTCGTTTGCATGTTGCATCTTGCCATGTCACCATCCACATTGCATCATCATGTTTTCAAAACATGCATCCGTTCGGGTTCCCCCGCTCTCTCCGCTGTCCGTTTTGTGTCCAACCACACTCGCGCGCGCCCGCGGCATGTCCGAAATATTATTTTATAAGTGGCCGAGAAATGTTCTCGGAATGGGATGAAAATTGGTGTGTGGTCTTATTATGGTGTAGGTAGACCGCCTGTCAAGTTTCATCGCATTTGGAGTCTGTTTGATGCCCCGACGGATAACTATAGCGGCAGTATAGTCGGTCAAATCATCGGGCATTTTCGATCTCCGGAAACAGTCGTCGGGCCTCTCTCTCTTCTCCTCTCTCAGCCCAAAGCTTTCTGCACAGTCCGCTATCAACCGCCAGGCCCCGAAACCCTTCATTACACAGTGCATCGACCCCCTCACGTGCGCATCCGAAAGTTGTCCCGAACCCGACCCGGGCAGTCGTCACCGTTGTGTCTGGATCATCCCCAAACATCAACAAAATATCATCGTTTTATTTATTGGACTCCTTAGCATATTTATTCTCATCCGTCGGATTTCGATCCCATGATCCAAATCCCTCTCCTTTCACCTACATGCTATATATAGCCCTTAACCCTAAATTCTAGGGACCTTGTCCCATCCATCCCATCCCCACGCTGCCGCCACTCTCCTTGTTTTCAGCATCGGACCAACCAGCCGCCCTCCTCGTTTTCCCCCGATCCAATCCACCAACCAGCACTTCCCCATCTCCCTCCTCGATCCCGAGCGCAGTCACCTACAAGGTCACAGCCACCTCACCTCCCTTCTCCTCGCTGATGGCTCCGCCCGCGCTGGAGCACACAAACAGCAGCAGCAACCGAGCCCCCCTGCTCCTGCCTCCTCCTCCTGTCCTCTTCTTCGTCTTTCCCTCTCTCTAATCCCTCTCCCTCCTAGGTACTCCGTCACCATGGATGCCCGACGTTGTTTCATCCTGGAATGGATCCTCGCGCCAGAGCTCTGCATCAACCCCACGTCACCGGAGTCAAGCCACCGCTGGCCTCCACGTCGAGCTCCGCCTCCACAGATCCGTGCGCTGCCTTCCATTCCCGCACCACGACGCCCGTCCTCCGGCTCGACCCCGTTCGCCGAGCTCCCTGTCGTGCCGGAGTCCCTCCGTTTCCTTTCCCTGCAACGCCGCCAGGTCTCGTCGCCGGAGCCCCAAGACCTCACGCCAAGTCCCTCTGCAGGAGCCGCGCCTGTCCGCTGCTACTCGTCTTCATCGAGCCGCCCAATTCCCAGGAACGCCATGGCCGCCCCTCGCCTCCTCACAGGTTCTGGACCCCTGCGCCCCTGCTACCTCTTGAGCACTGCGTTGGATTTCCCCGAAGAGGAGAGGATGATGCAGCAAAGTAGCGTAAGTATTTCCCTCAGTTTTTGAGAACCAAGGTATCAATCCAGTAGGAGGCTACGCGCGAGTCCCTCGTACCTACACAAAAACAATAGCTCAACGCAACCAACGCGCTTAGGGGTTCTCAATCCCTTCACGGCCACTTACGAAAGTGAGATCTGATAGAGATGATAAATAATATTTTTGGTATTTTTAGTATAGAGATGCAAAGTAAGAAGTAAAAGCAAAGTAAAAGCAAAGTAAGAAGTGATGGAGATTGATATGATGAGAAAGACACCCGGGGGCCATAGGTTTCACTAGTGGCTTCTCTCAAGAGCATAAGTATTCTACGGTGGGTGAACAAATTACTATTTAGCAATTGACATAATTGAGCGTAGTTATGAGAATATCTAGGTATGATCATGTATATAGGCATCACGTCCGAGACAAGTAGACCGAATCCTGCCTGCATCTACTACTATTACTCCACTCATCGACCACTATCCAACATGCATCTAGAGTATTAAGTTAAAAACAGAGTAACGCCTTAAGCAACATGACATGATGTAGAGGGATAGTTTCATGCAATATGATAAAAACCCCATCTTGTTATCCTCGATGGCAACGATACAATACGTGCCTTGCTGCCCCTTCTGTCACTAGGAAAGGACACCACAAGATCGAACCCAAAGCTAAGCACTTCTCCCATGGCAAGAAAAACCAATCTAGTAGGCCAAACCAAACTGATAATTCGAAGAGACTTGCAAAGATAACCAATCATACATAAAAGAATTCAGAGAAGATTCAAATATTATTCATAGATAAACTTGATCATAAACCCACAATTCATCGGTCTCAACAAACACACCGCAAAAAGAAGATTACATCGAATAGATCTCCACAAGAGAGGGGGAGAACATTGTATTGAGATCCAGAAGAGAGAAGAAGCCATCCAGCTACTAACTATGGACCGTACGTCTGAAATAAACTACTCACACTTCATCGGAGGGGCTTGGATGATGATGTAGAAGCCCTCCGTGATCGATGCCCCTTCTAGCGGAGCTCTGGAACAGGCCCCCAAGATGGGATCTCGTGGATACAGTAAGTTGCGGCGGTGGAATTAGGTTTTTGGATCCGTCTTTGATCGTTTGGGGGTACGTGGGTATATATAGGAGGAAGAAGTACGTCGGTGGAGCAACAGGGGGGCCACGAGGGTGGAGGGCGCGCCTGGGGGGGGGGGGGGCAGGCGCGCCCCCTACCTCCTGGCCTCCTCTTAATTGGCTTGACGTAGGGTCCAAGTCTCTTGAGTTGTATTCGGTGAGAAAATCACGTTCCTGAAGGTTTCATTCCGTTTGGACTCCGTTTGATATTCCATTTCTTCGAAACCCTAAAATAGGCAAAAAAAACAACAATTCTGGGCTGGGCCTCCGGTTAATAGGTTAGTCCCAAAAATAATATGAAATTGGATAATAAAGCCCAATAATGTCCAAAACAGTAGATAATATAGCATGGAGCAATAAAAAATTATAGATACGTTGGAGACGTATCAAGCATCCCCAAGCTTAATTCCTGCTCATCCTCGAGTAGGTAAATGATAAAAACAGAATTTTTGATGCGGAGTGCTACTTAGCATAATTTTAATGTAATTCTTCTTAATTTTGATATGAATATTCAGATCCGAAAGATTCAAGACAAAAGTTCATATTGACATAAAAATGATAATACTTCAAGCATACTAACTAAGCAATTATGTCTTCTCAAAATAACATGGCCAAAGAAAGTTCATCCCTACAAAATCATATGGTTTAGTCATGTTTCATTTTCGTCACACAAGAATGCTCTCATCATGCACAACCCCGATGACAAGCCAAGAAATTGTTTCATACTTTAGTAATCTCAAACCTATAAACTTTCACGCAATATATGAGCGCGAGCCATGGACATAGCACTATGGGTGGAATAGAGTATAATGAGGGGGTTATGTGGAGAAGACAAAAAAGGAGAAAGTCTCACATCAACGAGGCTAATCAATGGGCTATGGAGATGCCCACCAGTTGATGTTAATGCAAGGAGTAGGGATTGCCATGCAATGGGTGCACTAGAGCTATAAATGTATGAAAGCTCAACAAAAGAAACTAGTGGGTGTGCATCCAACTTGCTTGCTCACGAAGACCTAGGGCACTTGAGGAGGCCCATTGTTGGAATATACAAGCCAAGTTCTATAATGAAAAATTCCCACTAGTATATGAAAGTGATAACATGAGAGACTCTCTACTATGAAGATCATGGTGCAACTTTGAAGCACAAGTGTGGTAAAAGGACAGTAACATTGTCCCTTCTCTCTTTTTCTCTCATTTTTTTGGGCCTTCTCTTTTTTTATGGCCTTTCTCTTTTTTTGGGCCTTCTCTTTTTTATGGCCTTTCTCTTTTTTTATTCCTCACTTGGGACAATGCTCTAATAATTATGATCATCACACTTCTATTTATTTACAACTCAATGATTACAACTCGATACTGGAACAAAGATGACTCTATATGAATGCCTCCGGCGGTGTACCGGGATATGCAATGAATCAAGAGTGACATGTATGAAAGAATTATGAACGGTGGCTTTCCCACAAATACTATGTCAACTACATGATCATGCTAAGCAATATGACAATGATGAATGTGTCATGATGAACGGAATGATGGAAAGTTGCATGGCAATATATCTCGTAATGGCTATGGAAATGCCATAATAGGTAGGTATGGTGGCTGTTTTGAGGAAGATATAAGGAGGTTTATGTGTGAAAGAGCGTATCATATCACGGGGTTTGGATGCACCGGCGAAGTTTGCGCCAACTCTCAATGTGAGAAAGGGCAATGCACGGTACCAAAGAGGCTAGCAAGGATGGAAGGGTGAGAGTGCATATAATCCATGGACTCAACATTAGTCATAAAGAACTCACATACTTATTGCAAAAATCTACAAGTCATCAAAAACCTCAGTACTACACGCATGCTCCTAGGGGGATAGATTGGTAGGAAAAGACCATCGCTCGTCCCCGACCGCCACTCATAAGGAGGAAAATCAAATAACACCTCATGTTTCAAATTTGTTGCATAACGTTTACCATACGTGCATGCTACGGGACTTGCAAACTTCAACACAAGTATTTCTCAATTTCACAACTACTCAACTAGCATGACTTGGATATTATTACCTCCATATCTCAAAACAATCATCAAGCATCAAACTTTTCTTAGTATTCAACACACTCATAAGAAAGTTTTATTATTAATCTTGCATACCAAGAATATTAGGATTTTAAGCAAATTACCATGCTATTAAGACTCTCAAAATAATCTAAGTGAAGCATGAGAGATCAATAGTTTCTATAAAACAAATCCACCACCGTGCTCTAAAATATATAAGGGAAGCACTAGAGCAAAATTATAAAACTCAAAAGATATAAGTGAAGCACTAGAGTAAAACTATAGAGCTCAAAAGATATAAGTGAAGCACAAAGAGTATTCTATCAAATTCCAAATTATGTATGGATCTCTCAAAAGGTGTGTACAGCAAGGATGATTGTTCTAGACTAACAAGCAAAGACTCAAATCATAAAAGATGCTCCAAGCAAAACACATATCATGTGGTGAATAAAAATATAGCTCCAAGTAAAGTTACCGATAGAAGTAGACAAAAGAGGGGATGCCTTCCGGGGCATCCCCAAGCTTTGGATTTTAGGTGTCCTTATATTATCTTGGGGGTGCCATGGGCATCCCCAAGCTTAGGCTCTTGCCACTCCTTGTTCCATAATCCATCAAATCTTTACCCAAAACTTGAAAACTTCACAACACAAAACTTAAGGTAGAAAATCTCGTGAGCTCCGTTAGCGAAAGAAAACAAAATACCACTTCAAGGTACTATAATGAACTCATTATTTATTTATATGGGTGTTATACCTACTGTATTCCAATTTCTCTATGGTTTATAAACTATTTTACTAGCCATAGATTCATCAAAATAAGCAAACAACACACGAAAAACAGAATCTGTCAAAAACAGAACAGTCTGTAGTAATCTGTAGCTAGCACAAGATCTGGAACATAAAAAATTCTAAAATAAATTGCTGGACGTGAGGAATTTATCTATTAATCATCTGCAAAAATAATTAACTAAATATCACTTTCAAAATAAAAATGACAGCAGTTCTCGTGAGCGCTAAAGTTTCTGTTTTTTACAGCAAGTTCAACAAGACTTTCCCCATGTCTTCCCAACGGTTCTAGTTGGCACAAACACTAATTAAACACAAAAAACACAACCAAAACAGAGGCTAAATAAATTATTTATTACTAAACAGGAGAAAAAATCAAGGAATAAAAATAAAATTGGGTTGCCTCCCAACAAGCGCTATTGTTTAACGCCCCTAGCTAGGCATAACAAGCAAGGATAGATCTAGGTATTGCCATCTTTGGTTTTCATTTTTTAGCGGAATCAAGCTCGAATCCAGGAGGTTCTTTACGTTTCCCTTCATATTCTGAAATTTTTAGATCTAAAGAATCCAAGCGCTTATTGCAAAGGGTAATCAACATATTCATGTGGTGAATATTTCCACTAATGTTCTTAAGAGGTTCAAGAGATTTCTGCAAGATTTTAGTAACTTCACAATTTTTTTCAAAAACTTGTGTCTCTTCCTGAGTAGGATGAGGCCCCTTTTGTTGAGGTAGTGTTTCCACTATCCCTTCTATAATTTCAAGTTCAATGTGGGGATCGATTTTAATAAAATTTCCTTTGGCAACGCAATCCAAGAGTTGTCTATGAGACATATTTAATCTGACATAAAAATTGCGAAGCAAAATTCTCAGATTTATTTCAGAGGTACAATTACGATGAGATTCCATTATTCTCAACCAGGCATCTTTTAAGTTTTCTCCTAACCTTTGTTTAAAATTTAGAACTTCATTCCCGGGAGACAACGGAGAAGATATGAGACTAGCCATAACGACAAGCAAGCAAACTAACACACAAGCAAACAAAAAGCAAGCGGGCAAAAAGAGGCAAATAGAGGAAGAGAGGGGGGATAGAGAGAGAGGGCGAATAAAACGGCAAGGGTGAAGTGGGGCAGAGGAAAACGAGAGGCAAATGGCAAATAATGTAATGCGGGAGATAGGTATTGTGATGGGTACTTGGTATGTTGACTTTTGCGCAGACTCCCCGGCAACGGCGCCAGAAATTCTTCTTGCTACCTCTTGAGCACCGCGTTGGATTTCCCCGAAGAGGAGAGGATGATGCAGCAAAGCAGCGTAAGTATTTCCCTCAGTTTTTGAGAACCAAGGTATCAATCCAGTAGGAGGCTACGCGCGAGTCCCTCATACCTACACAAAAACAATAGCTCAACACAACCAACACGCTTAGCGGTTGTCAATCCCTTCATGGTCACTTACGAAAGTGAGATTTGATAGAGATGATAAATAATATTTTTGGTATCTTTGGTATAGAGATGCAAAGTAAAAAGTAAAAGCAAAGCAATAATAAAGTGATGGAGATTGATATGATGAGAAAGAGACCCGGGGGCCATAGGTTTCACTAGTGGCTTCTCTCAAGAGAATAAGTATTCTATGGTGGGTGAACAAATTACTGTTGAGCAATTGACAGAATTGAGCATAGTTATGAGAATATCTAGGTATGATCATGTATATAGGCATCACGTCCGAGACAAGTAGATCGACTCCTGCCTGCATCTACTACTATTACTCCACTCATCGACCGCTATCCAGCATGCATCTAGAGTATTAAGTTAAAAACAGAGTAACGTCTTAAGCAAGATGACATGATGTAGAGGGATAGTTTCATCCAATATGATAAAAAAACATCTTGTTATCCTTGATGGCAACTATACAATATGTGCCTTGCTGCCCCTTCTGTCACTGGGAAAGGACACCGCAAGATCGAACCCAAAGCTAAGCACTTCTCCCATGGCAAGAAAAACCAATCTAGTAGGCCAAACCAAACTGATAATTCGAAGAGACTTGCAAAGATAAGCAATCATACATAAAAGAATTCAGAGAAGATTCAAATATTATTCATAGATATACTTGATCATAAACTCACAATTCATCGGTCTCAACAAACACACCGCAAAAAGAAGATTACATCGAATAGATCTCCACAAGAGAGGGGGAGAACATTGTATTGAGATCCAAAAAGAGAGAAGAAGTCATCTATCTACTAACTATGGACCGTAGGTCTGATGTAAACTACTCACACTTCATCGGAGGGGCTGGGATGTTGATGTAGAAGCCCTCCGTGATCGATGCCCCCTCCGACGGAGCTCCGGAACAGGCCCCAAGATGGGATCTCGTGGATACAGAAAGTTGCGGCAGTGGAATTAGGTTTTTGGCTCCGTCTTTGATCGTTTGGGGGTACGTGGGTATATATAGGAGGAAGAAGTACATCGGTGGAGCAACAGGGGGCCCACGAGGGTGGAGGGCGTGCCTAAGGGGGCAGACGCGCCCCCTACCTCGTGGCCTCCTGTTAATTGGCTTGACGTAGGGTCCAAGTCTCTTGAGTTGTATTCGGTGAGAAAATCATGTTCCCGAAGGTTTCATTCCGTTTGGAATCCGTTTGATATTCAATTTCTTCGAAACCCTAAAACAGGCAAAAACAACAATTCTGGGTTGGGCCTCCGGTTAATAGGTTAGTCCCAAAAATAATATAAAAGTGGATAATAAAGCCCAATAATGTCCAAAACAGTAGATAATATAGCATGGAGCAATCAAAAATTATAGATACGTTGGAGACGTATCAGCCCCGTCACCGGCGTCCAGCGCCGCCATGGATTCGCGCCAAGGGTTCCTCACCGCCGCCCCGTTTCTGCCGCCGTCTGCCCGCTCCTCGCCGGAGAACGACGCCCTGCACCTGGATCGCTCGTATCCGCCGCCACCGCTACTGCTTTGAACCTCATGCCCCTGCTGCTGTCTGCTTTGTTCAGTCGAGCAGAGCGCTCACCCGCGCTGTTGATGCATCGCCCTTCCACGTGGGCTGCCACACCGCCTGCAAGCCTTCCAGCGCTCAAGGCCATCCGGGATCCAGCAAGGCCCAGCTCCCTAGAGCCCAACGTGAGCAGCTCCCCCCGGCGCCTTTTTTCTCTTCTGTTGGGCCTCCTCCAGTTTTAGTTTCGGCCTGATGTGTTTTTTTCCCTTGCCTGCGATATTGTCTATTTATCCAGAGAACGTTGTTTTACAGAAAAGACCCTCATGTTCATACATTTAATATCTCACCAACTATGCATCACATGTTAAAACTTTATATATGAAATATGCTTAGAATTTTGTCTAGTTTCATAATATCCAACTTTCTTGCATGTTTGAAATGTTTTAAATGTTGTTTGATTAAATTTGCTCTTATGCCATGTTAAAATGGTTTATTTCATAACTAAATAACCGTAGCTCCAAACTTAATAAACTTTATATGTAAATGGGGTAGAAAAATGCCTAGTTTAACATGGTGCACTTTTCTTGTATGTTTAACAACTCTAAAGTTGGGTTTATGGCATAACAACACCAAATCTGAAATATGCATATGGGGATTTACCGGAATTGTTGTTCGTTGTTTCCGGCCTCATTTAAACTTGCCTAGATAGGTAGTTTTCATTTGTTTCACCTCTTGCCATGTTTAACAACATTTAATCTTGTTGGGTACATAAACGAGAGAGAACTAAATAATGGATGTGGTGTTTTCTTCAATATGCAACGGAGTTGCAAATTGAGCTCCACTTAATATGCAACGGACCCCTTGACAGTTCGCTTTGAATAAAACTCCTCCAGCAAGGCCCAACCTTGGTTTTACCATTTGCCTCACCACCACCTACTTTTCCCTTGGGAGTCGCTCTCTCGAGGGTCATCTTTATTTTAAGCCCCCCCCCCCGGGCCAGCGCTTGTCTAAGCGTTGGTCCGAACTAGAGTCCTTTGCAGCGCCACCTCGGGGAAACTTGAGGGTTGGTTTTAGTTGTATGGAGCGCTCATCCGGTGTTGCCTTCAGAACGATATATGTGCAGCTCCTATCGGGAGGTCGGCGCATCGGGCGGTCTTGCTGGTCTTGTTTTACCATTGTCGAAATGTCTTATAACCGGGATTCCGAGTCTGATCGGGTCTTCCTGGGAGAAGGAATATCCTTCATTGACCATGAGAGCTTGTGATGGGATAAGTTGGGGCACCCCTGCAGGGTTTTGAACTTTCGAAAGTCATGCCTGCGGTTATGGGCAGATGGGAATTTGTTAATGTCCGGTTGTAGTAAACTTGACACGTAACTTAATTAAAATACATCAACCGTGTTATGCTTGAACGTAAGTAGTTTCAGGATCACTTCTTGATCACTTCTAGTTCATGACCGTGCTTTGCTTCTCTTCTCGCTCTTATTTGCATATGTTAGCCACCATATATGCTAGAGCTTGCTGCAGCTCCACCTCACTACCCTTTCCTACCCATAAGCTTAAATAGTCTTGATCTCGCGGGTGTGAGATTGTTGAGTCCTCGTGGCTCACAGATACTTCCAAAACAGTTGCAGGTGCCGATGATACCGAGCAGGTGACGCAACCCAGCTCAGATGGGAGCTCGATGAAGATCTTGTTCGTTGTGTCGTTTTCGTTCCCAGTTGATCAGTAGTGGAGCCCAGTCGGGGTGATCGGGGATCTAGCATTAGGGGTGGTATTTCTTTATTTTGGTTTCATAGTCGGACCTTCATTGTATTCTGGATGATGTAATGCTTTATTCATGTATTGTGTGAAGTGGCGATTGTAACTCAACTCTTTATCCCTTCTTATTCAGTACATGGGATGTGTAATGATTACCCCTCTTGCGACATGCCTACTATGCGGTTATGCCTCTAAGTCGTGCTCCAACACGTGGGAGATATAGCCGCATCATGGGTATTACAGAGTAGCAATCACACACTTATTACATCGAATGTCTCAAAAGAGAGCTTATTACAATAAGTATGGCTTAAGGCCATCTAAGTGGAATAACAGCAGAAGGAAAAGAAAAAGGTATTAAAGGTGAAGATGTTAAGAATTTATCACCTATTGAAGAGATAATTGGTCTTGATAACCCGACACAGGTAGTAAAGGTAAATTCTCTCTATAGATTTGATGAAGGTGTTATTCCTTGTTATAAGTCTGCTAGCCAATGCTTAGATGAGTTTGATAATTTTATTCTTAAACAAGAAAACTTCAATGCTTATGTTGGTAGACAATTGAAACGTAATACTTATATTGTTGAACACTTGAGTGATTATATGTCCAGAGTTAAAGGTGAGCTTAAACTTATTGTAAACATGCTTCTATGGTTACCACTCAAGTAGAACAAGTGCTTAAAGCTCAAGATGATTTGCTCAATGAATTAAATAATAATAAACATGCTTCTATTGTGACTAGAGGGGGTAGAATGACTCAGGAACTTTTGTATCCCGAGACCACCCTAAGAGAATTGAGCAAGATTCTCACAGAACTAATGTTGATGCACCTAGTCCTTCTAAAAAGAAGAAAAAGAAAAAATATAGGACTTTGCATGCTTCTAGTGAACCTGTTGTTGACACACCTGAGAATCCCAATGATATTTCTATTTCTGATGCTGAAACACAACCTGGTAATGAACATGAACCTAGTGATAATGTTAATGATGATGTTCATGTTGATGTTCAACCTAGCAATAACAATTATGTAGAGATTGAACCTGCTGTTGATCTTGATAACCCATAATCAAAGAATCAACGTTATGATAAGAGATACTTCGTTGCTAGGAAGCATGGTAAAGAAAGAGAACCATGGGCTCAGAAACCCATGCCTTTTCCTCGTAAACCATCTAAGAAAAGGGATGATGAGGATTTTGAGCGCTCTGCTGAAATGTTTAAACCTATCTTTTTGCGTATGCATTTGACTGATATGCTTAAAATGAATCCTTATGCTAAGTATATGAAAGATATTGTCACAAATAAAAGAAAGATACCGGAAGCTGAAATTTCCACCATGTTTGCTAATTATACTTTTAAGGGTGGAATACCAAAGAAACTAGGAGATCCTGGAGTACCAACTATACCATGCTCCATTAAATGAAACTATGTCAAAACTGCTTTATGTGATCTTGGAGCCGGTGTTAGTGTTATGCCTCTCTGTTTATATCGTAGACTTGATTTGAATAAGTTGACACCTACTGAAATATCTTTGCAGATGGCCGATCAATCAACTGCTATACCTGTCGGTGTTTCTGAGGATGTGCCTGTTGTGGTTGCAAACGTTACTATTTTAACGGACTTTGTTATTCTTGATATTCCCAAGGACGATAGTATGTCTATTATTCTTGGTAGACCCTTTTTGAATACTGCAGGGTATGTTATTGATTGCAACAAAGGCAATGCCACTTTTCATGTTAATGGTAATGAGCATACGGTACACTTTCTGAGGAAACAACCTCAAGTCCACAGTATCAATTCTATTGGAAAATTTTCAACGATTACTATTGGAGGTTTTGAATTTCCTCTTCCTACTGTCAAGAAGAAATATGATATTCTTATTGTTGGGGACGTTCATATCCCCGTTGAGGTAACTTAGTGTTATTCAAAAATTCTCAAGTTTCATGCAATTTGAAAAGAGTTTGTTAACAAGACTTGATCAACCTTGTTAGTGGATTCCTTTTGATGAGCGTGAGATGGATGAAGTTAGAAAGCACAACTCTCTGTACCCTCCTTTTACTTTCTGTTATTTAGATTAAATAAAGCAAACATAGTATTTTCTGTCTGTTTTCTGAATTATCCTTGCGATAAAAAATACCCCGAAAATAAAATTTCTCCAAATGTCCTGAAAATGAAATATGATTTTTTGTAGAATATTTAAGAATATCTGGCACTGAGAACACACCAGGGGGCCACACCACCTGGCCATGAGGGTCCAGGGCGCGGCCACCCCCCTGGGGCGCGCCCCCTACCATGTGGACCCCACGTGGCCCCCTCCACTTATTCCAGCACCCACACACTTTGTCTTCCTCTAGAAAAATCATCCCATGGCTCAAACCCGTGTTCTAGCTCATCTTGCTGCCATTTTCGATCTCCTTGCTCAAAGCTCCATTCACAAAACTGCTTTGGGGGATTGTTCTTCGGTATGTGACTCCTCCAATGGTCCAATTAGTTTTTGTTCTAGTGCTTTATTTATTACAATTTTTTGTTGCTTAGATGACCCTGTTCTTGAGCTTGCATGTCAAATGTATATGGTCAAAAGTAGTTTTAATGCATGATATAGCCTCTAGGCACTTGTGGGAGTAGCTATCAATCTTCTTGAGTTTGTTTCACTTTTATTTTGAGTCAGTAAAAATTTTAGAAATTTTTTAGAGGAAGGAAAATGTTCAGGAAAATGTACCAAGGCGGTTCCTCATGAAAGCAGGGACCAAGGCTCGTGTTACGTGAGAAGGACGATGAACCACCAAGGGAAGCTCAAGTGCGGCCTTGTGAATGGTCGTTAGAGGAGTTCATGGTCCAAGCAGACATCAAGGATGAATTTGACGCGTATATGCGTAATGCTGATCTTGAGGACTTCGTGTTAGATAAGTGCCGGCAATACCGCTACCTAACTGATTCCTTTGTGAGAAGGTTTAAATTGACATCCTTGTGCAATTCTCACACTGTTTTATTTGATCTTTATGATGAATCATATACCATGGACCTAGAAGATTTTAATATTGCTTGTAACCTCCCGCAGTGGGGCAATGTTAGTGAATCTCGCAAATCTGAATATAAAGACTTTCTTGCTAGTATTACGGTGGGGGAATATAGATAAATCGCACAAGCTACCATAGGGAGCATTCATTCCCCTTCCATACATTATTTTGCTATCTTCATTGGTAGATGCATTAACAGTAAAGATGAGGCTTGTCACATGTGCGTTCCAGATCTTAGTGTCCTCAAGAGTGCGGTATTATGTGATAAACAATATAACTTGGGGGCCATTTTTGCATGAAGGTTACATCACAACAGTGTAAGTGGAGATTTGTTTGGTGGAATTTATGCAACTCGTGTAGCTAATTATCTTAATATACCCATACATGGAAATGATATAGAGTTACCTCCTACTTACCTAGATTATAATGCCATGGTTCGCCATCAGTTTGTTGAGAGGAATGAACAATTCCTCCAGTACCGACTAATCTTTGATAGACGGCGCACCGTCCATGTTTCCCCTCCCCGCTCCTACTTTCTTTGACTTTCAGGCAAAAAGGAGATATGTTATAACCAGGGAGGAAGAAAACGAATATGAGAGGTGGACAGAGGCAGCTCGCCTCCAAGCTGCAGCTCGTCAGGCATTAGTTGTTGCATCTCAGTATGACCCCAGTTACAACTTTGGATATCCACCAGGCCATCAGTGGCCATAGACCAACTTACGCCAAAAGCCTAAGCTTGGGGGAGTACGTATTTCTCACGGACATTGCGTTCATGTACACACACTCATTTCAATTGTCGGTGCTCATACTTTTTCATTGTACTATCCATGCTAGTTTATTTTCTGTTCCAGCATTCTTCTTGTGTGTTTGAAAAACCTTAAGAAAAACAAAAAATAATTAGTTGTAGCTTTTAGCTAGTTTACTTTCCATGCTTGTAGTAGTAATAATTAAAAGAAAACCCAAAAAGGTTTCTCATTCTTCTTTTGCTTGTTGGGAGCTTTCCCGTGTAAATAATTTTATTTCTTTTATTTGGGGGTCGAGAGGAGAAGACCATGATGAAAATGTTGAGTGGCTCTCATATGCATTATTGTTGACCTAACCAAGAGCCCATATTACCTTGTCTTCTCCCTTGTATTAAATGCCTACAGATTCCAGCTTAGTCCAATGCATGTGCACTATTATTACTATTCACACCATTCGGTCGTGCAAGTGAAAGGCAGTAATGACGATATATGATGGACTGATTGAGATGAGAGAAGCTGGTATGAACTCAACCTATCTTGTTTTTGTAAATATGATTAGTTCATCATTCCTGATTCAGCCTATTATGAATGAAACATGTTTGCAAGGACAATTAGAGATTATGGTTGCTGAAAGTGCAACTATCCCTAGGTGGTTTTGGTAATTCCTAACAACATATAGCTCATTGAGCTAATGCTATTCCAAGATTAATATTTCAGGAAAAGCTCAATGAATGGCATGGCATGGATGAGGAATGTGGACCCCTCAAATTATTAAGGACAAGAAGATTGGCTCAAGCTCAAAGCTTAAGACTCTACATTTTATATTTTAGTGATCCAAGATCACATTGAGTCTATAGGAAAAGCCAATACTATCAAGGAGGGATGAGGTGTTGTTTAATGAGGTTCTTGCTTCATAGTGCTTAGTGATATGCTCCAAAACCCTCAACTACCTTCCCACATCCACATATGACCTAAACCAAAAGTCAAACTCGGCCCTACCGATTCTTTCTATCCGACGCCACCGAGTTTCAAATGTTATAGCCACTGCCACAAACCCTAGGCAAATCGGTCTCACCGATAGGGATTTCAGTCACACCGAGATGGGGTTGTAATCTCTTTGTTTCCCCTCGTAACGTTTCGGTCCTACCGAGATGAGCGATCGGTCCCACCGAGATTGCAATGTAAACTCTCTGTTTCTCTTTCGTAACATTTCGGTCCCATCGAAATGAGCGATCGGTCCCACCGAGTTTACCTGACCAACTCTCTAGTTAGCTCACTACCAAAATCGGTCCCACCGAGTTTGTGTAATCGGTCACACCGAGTTTACGTTATGCCCTAACCCTAACCATATCGGTCGTACCGAGTTGCATCTCAGTCCCACCGAAAACCCTAACGGTCACTAGGTTTGCTGAATCGGTCTGACCGAGTCTTTCAGTTCGGTCTCACCGAGATTGGTAAATTGTGTGTAACGGTTATTTTTTGTGTGGAGGCTATATATACCCCTCCACCCACTCTTCATTCATGGAGAGAGCCATCAGAACATACCTACACTTCCAACCTATATTTTCTGAGAGAGAACCACCTACACTTGTGTTGAGACCAAGATATTCCATTCCTACCATATGAATCTTGATCTCTAGCCTTCCCCAAGTTGCTTTCCACTCAAATTATCTTTCCACCAAATCCAAATCCTGTGAGAGAGAGTTGAGTGTTGGGGAGACTATGATTTGAAGCACAAGAGTAAGGAGTTCATCATCAACACACCATTTGTTACTTCTTGGAGAGTGGTGTCTCCTAGATTGGCTAGGTGTCACTTGGGAGCCTCCTACAAAGACTGTGGAGTTGAACCAAGGAGTTTGTAAGGGCAAGGAGATCACCTACTTCGTGAAGATCTACCACTAGTGAAGCAAGTCCTTCGTGGGCGATGGCCATGATGGGATAGACAAGGTTGCTTCTTCATGGACCCTCGTGGGTGGAGCCCTCCGTGGACTCGCGCAACCGTTACCCTCCGTGGGTTGAAGTCTCCATCAACGTGGATGTGCGATAGCACCACCTATAGGAACCACGACAAAAACATCTATGTCTCCAATTGCGTTTGAATTCTCCAAACCCTTCCCTTTACATTCTTGCAAGTTGCATGCTTTACTTTCCGCTGCTCATAGACTCTTTGCATGCTTGCTTGAATTGTGTTAAGATTGCTTGACGTGTGCTAAGATAGCTAAAATCTGCCAAAGACTAAAATTGGGAAAAGTATAGATTTTTATTTGGTCAAGTAGTCTAATCACCCCCCCCCTCTAGACATACTTTCGATCCTACAAGTGGTATCAGAGCTTTGGTCTCCATTTGCTTTGATTTCCATAGCTTTTGGTGGTCATAGCCTTGGTTTCACAACCTAGGAGAGTATGGCGTCTAGCGAGGGAAATTATCACCGTAGAGGTCCTTACTTTGATGGTACAAATTTTGCTAGTTGGAAGCATAAGATGAAAATGCATATTCTTGGACATAACCTCGCCGTTTGGGCTATTGTGTGTGTTGGCTTGCAAGGTGAATTCTTTGATGGGAGAGAACCGAATCGTGAAGCTACCGCGGATGAGTTGAAGATGCTACAATACAATGCTCAAGCTTGTGATATCCTCTTCAACGGATTGTGCCCCGAAGAATTCAACAAAATCAGCCGTCTTGAGAATGCAAAGGAAATTTGGGATACTTTGATTGATATGCATGAAGGTACCGACTCCGTCAAGGAATCCAAGTTGGATGTGCTTCAAAGTCAACTTGACAAGTTCAAAATGAAGGATGGTGAAGGTGTCGCTGAAATGTACTCTAGGCTTGCTCTTATCACAAATGAGATTGCCGGCTTAGGAAGTGAAGAGATGACCGACATCAAGAAGATCCTAAGAGCCTTGGATGGAAAATACGATACCGTATGCACATTGATCCAAATGATGCCAAATTACAAAGATCTCAAGCCAACGAAAGTCATTGGAAGAATTGTTGCTCATGAGATGTCACTCAAGGATAAGGAGGAGCTCCATAACAAGTCAAGTGGTGCTTACAAAGCCTCATGTGAAGCTCCCACATCATCAAGTGAGAAACAAACCTTCAATGAAGAATTGAGCCTAATGGTGAAGAACTTCAACAAGTTCTACAAGAGTAGAAGCAAGGAAAGAAGTTCCAAGTCAAGGTCCTACAATGACAAAAGATCTTCTAGTCGAGAGCGAAACTGCTACAATTGTGGAAGACCCGAACACTACTCCAATGAGTGTACGGCTCCCCACAAGAGAAGAGAAGATTCTCCCAAAAGAAGAAGTAGAAGAGAAGAATCACCATCAAGGGAGAGAAGGAGTAGGGATGATCGATATGAACGAAGACACCCTCGGAGAAGCAAGGATTCAGAAAGGAAGGACAAGTCATCAAGGAGCTACACAAAACGAAGACATCAAGCTCATGTTGGTGAATGGGTATCCGGCTCCGACTCCGACAATGACTCCGAGAGAAGCTATCACTCCGACTCCGAATATACTCAAGATGAAGGTGTTGCCGGACTAGCACTTGTGTCAACCAACTCGCATGACATATTTGATTCACCAAATGAAGGAATTGGAAGATGCTTCATGGTCAAAGATCCAAAGGTATCACACCCCGAGTATGTTGATTTCAATAGTGATGAAGATGACATGTTAGGTGATGATGAGTTACTTGTTGACAACTATAGTGATGAATACTATAATGAAACGAATGACAATGATAAGGAGAAGATTGAGTCTCTAACTAAAGAACTAAACACTCTTAAGTTAGCTCATGAAACTATCTTAGGAGATCATCGAGAACTTTTAAGGACTCATGAGAAATTACGTTTTGAGAAGCTCAACCTTGAGCAAGAGCATGAGTTCTTAAAGGCAATCAATGATGATCTTCGCAAGAAAAGTTCTTCTTACATTGCCAAGCGTTTACTCTTATCCACTTACATGCCTCAAGTCAAGTCTAGTAACAAGAACAAGAAAGATTCTTCTCTAGTAGTAACAATAATCATGCTAAATCCAATGTTGTTGCTTCTAGTAGTTCTCTTGATTCCACTAATGATTCTCTTAGCCAAGTTACACTTGAGCAAGAAAATAGCTTATTGAAGGGAATTATAGAGAAAGGTGTTTACAAGAGCCTTGTCGGGAGTAAGCAATTCGAGGAAATTGTACGCAAGCAAGGAAGGCACCGGAAGAATCAAGGTATTGGTTTTGAACGAAAGTTCAATGCCAATGGAGTTGAGTGGGAAGAAGATCAATACCCCAAGACGAAGTTTGTTCCTCAACAAGAGAAGTATGATCCTACTTCATCCAAAGGGACACAAGCTCAAGATGATCTTCCACCACAAGACCACAAGCAAAAAGGCAAGGACAAGCTTCAAGAGGAAATTGATGCATTTGAAGAAGCTCCTAAGGCCTTGGTCAAGTGGGTTCCCAAGACTACATCAAGTTCCACTTCATCAAGTACAACTACAACTCCGAGGATTCCCATCAAGATGGTGTGGATCCCGAAGAAGAAGAACTAGAGAGTTCTTGAGGGTGACTCCGCCAATATACTTCACTCTTATCATTTTGGCAAGAACAAGTGCAATCAACTTCCACATCTTGCACTAGTTCAAGGAGTCACAAACCCTCTTGTTGGTAAGACAAGGGACAAGGTAACCTAAAGCTTTCATAGACATCATCTTGTGTGCATCACTCTATGTCTATGGATATCCTTGTTTGTTCCTTGTGGGACTAACCCGTGTAGGTATTGAAAGTGCAACTCACTCCAAAGGATAGCTTCAAATGATCCACATCAAGATAGAGCATCCACATCTTCAACACCTACATGAAGTCATCATCGACAAAACCCAAGGTTAGATCATCCCTCTTAGGGGGGATCTCACATCTAGGGGGAGCTTTAATCTAACAATTGAGTTAAAGCAACTCTAATGGTGTGAACACAACAACGCTTTATGTAAAAGTGGTAACCCCACTTGTGCTTAAACGATGAGTATGACCTATGATCAAATGTTCTCGTTTGATTCCTAGGTCAATATACTCATATATAGATGATCTAGTCATCGCCAATTGATTGGTAGATGCTAGAATTGTTTGTGCATGCTTTGCTACATATTTCATTTGCCATTTTATTGTGTGAGCATGTTGGTTGCATAATTTACTCATTCGAGGACATCCACTTGTTGTTTTGATTGATTGGTTTCCTTTTCTTTTGGCCAAGTGGATGGACAAGAATGCCTAAGAACCTTCTCTAGCTATCTATGCTTTTATCGTCTCAAACTTTATTCATGCTGCATCACAAAATTTGATCAAGCCAGATTCGAACCACTCTGTGTGAGGAGCACTCAGAGTCCCCGATTCGTCATAGACTTAAACTTCCAAAACTTATTTGTGCGTTTCGGTCTGACCGACTCACCCATTTCGGTCATAACGAGATCACTAAGTCGATCTAGGTTTTCTACCTCGGTGCAACCGATTCGAACCTTTCAGTCACACCGAGTTTCAGTAACTGCTTGCAGTTATGAATCTCGGTGCCACCGAGTTGTTCCACTCGGTCACACCGACAGGGTCGGGGTATATATACCCACGGGTCAAATTTTGGAAAACTTTCCGAACCTCCTCGACCCGCGCTTAGCCCGCTCTGCCTCCAGGGTCTCCAGATCGTCTTCCTCGTCGCAGGCCTCCTGCTGCTGGTCTCCGCCACCGTCAACGGGAATCAACCCCGCCGTTGCCGTCGTAGCGAGTTCTCCGCCGAACTAGGGTATGAACTCGATCATTGTAGTGTTCAATCTCCGATTCCCCAGAACATTGCTTTGCCATGTATCTTGCCATGATTGAGATCATTCTATCTAGTCAAAACACTCCGTAGTTTAGTCGTGAATTAAGAATTTAGGGTTAGGTTTCCGCTGAAACCATCTCGGACCCACCGAGTTGTGGAACTCGGTACCACCGATTCGGCTTAGGCCATTGCACATGTGGTTCTTGGTCTGACCGAGAATTGCAAATCGGTGTGACCAAGTTTAAGACTTTGTGAAACCCTAGCAGTCTCGGTGCCACCGAACTGTGAGTCGGTCTGACCAAGTTCACTAGTTTAGGTTCCAACAGCTGCTTCGGTATCACCAAGTTTACAAATCGGTTGATCCGAAATGCTTTCTGTGGAAAAATAAAACTAAGTTTTTGACTCATTCTTTTGAAAAAATCTCTGTATTTTGTGATGCTCATCCACTCTATCTCATCTATATCTATTCAAAGGGTCTGCTGTCAGTGTTTGCAATATGTCTGATCAGAGTGACAGCCAGAACAAGTCAGAGGAGCAGGTTCACCTGAGTGAGGGCACTAGTCCCTCCAGCAGTTCAGATGATGGTAGCAGGAGCACCCCAAGCAACTTACCCAAAGCTGCCACCAGGGCTAGAAAGAAGAAGAGCTCTGAATCTGAGGATGAAGATGATGTGGCAGTTGAGGATGAGGCCACTTCCAAGAAGAAAGTGGTTAAGAAGGAGTATAGCACTGCTGCTGCCACCAAGCCAGGCATGAAGCAAAAGGTTCCTGCAAAGAGAATTCCAATGTCTAAGGCCAGAGCATCTACTCAAGTCCCTTTGGAATCTGAACCCAAAGAGGCTGCTGCAGAAGGGAAGAAGAGGAAGGAGAGGGTCAAAAAGACCACTACTAGAGTGCTTGGGAGATCCTCAATCATGAGAGATTCTGAAGAGGAAGAGGAAGAAGATGCTGCACCAGCACCTAAAGCTCAGAAGCTTATGGGTGATGCCATCAGGGCAGGGGCTGTTCCATCTAAGCCTAAGACTGCTCCAAAGGCTGCTGCTCCAGCTCCAAAGCCAAAACCGAAGAGGAGCACCAGGAACATCCCTGCTGAGGAAAAGAACAAGGCCCCAGTGCCTGAAGCTGAAATGGAAGAAGAAGAAGAAGATGAGTCACATGTATTGAGGAAGCTGAAACCAAAAATCCCAGATCACAATGATGCTCATCCAGTTGCTGAGAACATGAAGATCAGGAAGGACTCAGGTCTGAGGCTATGGAGAGAGTCTGATCCATATGCCACCAGGAGGAGGACTGCTGTGGACTACAGGTTCCATACAAAGGAACAACATGACTTCTATGAGACCATCTTGCTTGACAAGAAGCCCATAGTGTGTGACATGAGATGGGTCGACTGGGACTACATCAAAGAGAATGAGGATCACTATCCAGGTGTACATGACAGTTTCAAGGCTTGCGGAGTCGATGAGTTTATGGCTCAGAAGCTCACAAAATGGAATGATGAGCTCATCATGTAGTTCTACTCCACAACTCATTTCTACCCAGATGGAAGGATTATCTGAAGGTACGAGGTACCAGTCCACGGTTGCTAAATGAGCGAAGTTGATCAATGCCCCAAAAGAGAGTGAAGATGACTTGGATGTCTATGCCAACAGGAAGAAGGATCACAACACAATGGCACACATGTACAAGGAGATCCCAGATGCTGCTCTTGAGACACATAAGTTTGGATTTGTACATTACCTTCTGTCAGGCTTGCCAACCATCAACTGGATCCTCAGGTACACTCTCTTGCCAAAGTCAGGTGATCACAAGATAATCAGAGGCCATGCAATTAACTTGCTTCACATCTTTGATGTACCACAGAAGTTCAAAGTCATGAACCTAATAGTTGAAACTATCAAGAGGACAGCTGCAGATCAGAATAGGAGTTGTGGGTATGCCTCACAGATCCAGGAGCTGATCAACTCCAAGATGGGCACTGGAACATATCTGCTGGACAAGGAGCACATGCCTATCTACCCAGACTTCGAGGACAACACTGTGGTTATGAATGAGGATGAACCATCTTCTATGCACGCACAAGCCAAGAAGGAGAAGGCAAAAGCTGAAAAGGCTGCAAGGATGCCAACTACTGAAGAAGCATCTCAGTATCTCCAAAAGAGCAAGAAAGATCAGCTTGGTTACCTGATTGCATCCACTCTGAGGATTGAGAAGGGGCTGGCCACCCTGACTCAAAACCAGGAGATCTTGGAAAGAATCATGGAGCAAAAATTCTATGACTTGGATGTGAAGGTAATTGAGATTCAGTCTATTGTGGAGCAACTTCAAGATGATATGCAGGAGAGGAAGGGCAAGACAACCACTAATGCATTTGCCAGAGTGCCTAGAGCTCAGAGGTCTGCTGCAGTGTCTGTTCCAGACACCAGAGCCACGTCATCTGCACCAGCTACATCCTCTGTGCCACCAGCTCCAGCACCTACTCCATCAGCTCCATCTACTTCGACTGAAGCCTTCATTCTTGGAGTTATCTGGACACCACCACCTGAAGACCATGCCTGAGAGACGCTTTAGTGCTATGCATTTTCTAGGAACTTTTTGGTAACTTGTTGCCAAAGGGGGGAGAAAAATGTATAGATCATAGGCTTCGAGAGAGAGAGCGTTGCTTTTTATTCTCTCTTGCTTTGGTGGTTGGACTTTATTTGCTTTGCTTGTTTGAGATATTTTTTTGTCTGTGTGATACTTGGATGATCATGTGTTTGATCATATGCTACCTTAATGCTTGTTGGATGACATTATCATTTTATCCCTATATGATCATTCACTTTGCTTGGTGATGAGTGCATGTATTTAATTATTATCATTTTGAGTGCTCCACCAAGATGTATGTGACATGGAAGAGTAACCCATGAGCCTAATTCTCTGTGCATTTGCAGTTCAAAGCAAATCATAAACTATGCACAAATTTAGGGGGAGCTCTTGCTTTTCACATACTTCTCAAAGCGACAATGTTTTTCACTCTTATTATCATTTGTCGAAGCTTTGATCTATATGTTGTCATCAATTACCAAAAAGGGGGAGATTGAAAGTGCAACTATCCCTAGGTGGTTTTGGTAATTCCTAACAACATATAGCTCATTGAGCTAATGCTATTCCAAGATTAATATTTCTGGAAAAGCTCAGTGAATGGCATGGCATGGATGAGGAATGTGGACCCCTCAAAATATTAAGGACAAGAAGATTGGCTCAAGCTCAAAGCTCAAGACTCTACATTTTATATTTTAGTGATCCAAGATCACATTGAGTCTATAGGAAAAGCCAATACTATCAAGGAGGGATGAGGTGTTGTTTAATGAGGTTCTTGCTTCATAGTGCTTAGTGATATGCTCCAAAACCCTCAACTACCTTCCCACATCCACATATGACCTAAACCAAAAGTCAAACTCGGCCCTACTGATTCTTTCTATCTAGCGCCACCGAGTTTCAAATGTTATAGCCACTGCCACAAACCCTAGGCAAATCGGTCTCGCCGATAGGGATTTCGGTCACACCGAGATGGGGTTGTAATCTCTCTGTTTCCCCTCATAACGTTTCGGTCCTACCGAGATGAGCGATCGGTCCCACCAAGATTGCAATGTAAACTCTTTGTTTCTCTTTTGTAACATTTCGGTCCCACCGAAATGAGCGATCGGTCCCACTGAGTTTACCTGACCAACTCTTTGGTTAGCTCATTACCAAAATCGGTCCCACCGAGTTTGTGTAATCGGTCACACCGAGATTACGTTATGCCCTAACCCTAACCATATCGGTCGTACCGAGTTGCATCTCAGTCCCACCGAAAACCCTAACGGTCACTAGGTTTGCTGAATCGGTCTGACCGAGTCTTTCACTTCGGTCTCACCGAGATTGGTAAATTGTGTGTAACGGTTAGTTTTTGTGTGGAGGCTATATATACCCCTCCACCCACTCTTCACTCATGGAGAGAGCCATCAGAACATACCTATATTTTCTGAGAGAGAACCACCTACACTTGTGTTGAGACCAAGATATTCCATTCCTACCATATGAATCTTGATCTCTAGCCTTCCCTAAGTTGCTTTCCACTCAAATCATCTTTCCACCAAATCCAAATACTGTGAGAGACAGTTGAGTGTTGGGGAGACTATCATTTGAAGCACAAGAGCAAGGAGTTCATCATCAACACACCATTTGTTACTTCTTGGAGAGTGGTGTCTCCTAGATTGGCTAGGTGTCACTTGGGAGCCTCCGACAAAGGTGGAGTTGAACCAAGGAATTTGTAAGGGCAAGGAGATTGCCTACTTCGTGAAGATCTACCGCTAGTGAGGCAAGTCCTTCGTGGGCGATGGCCATGATGGGATAGACAAGGTTGCTTCTTCATGGACCCTTCGTGGGTGGATCCCTCCGTGGACTCGCGCAACCGTTACCCTCCGTGGGTTGAAGTCTCCATCAACGTGGATGTATGATAGCACCACCTATCGGAACCACGACAAAAACATCTGTGTCTCCAATTGCGTTTGAATTCTCTAAACCCTTCCCTTTACATTCTTGCAAGTTGCATGCTTTACTTTCCGCTGCTCATAGACTCTTTGCATGCTTGCTTGAATTGTGTTAAGATTGCTTGACGTGTGCTAAGATAGCTAAAATCTGCCAAAGACTAAAATTGGGAAAAGGATATATTTTTATTTGGTCAAATAGTCTAATCACCCCCCTCTAGACATACTTTCGATCCTACAGTTGCTCATGCCATGCTTAATTTGCTAGGAGTTTATAATGGTTTACCTTGCGTGCCAACATGCTATTAAAATGGTTGTGATGTGGTATGATAGGGTGGTATCCTCCTTTGAATGATTCAAGTGGCTTGACTTGGCACATGTTCACGCATGTAGTTGAAACAAAATCAACATAGCCTCCATGATATTTATGTTCATGGTGAATTATATCCTACTAATGCTTGCACTCAGTGTTGATTAATTTTAATGCATGTTCATGACTATTGTCGCTCTCTAGTTGGTCGCTTCCCAGTCTTTTTCTACCCTTCACTTGTACTAAGCGGGAATACTGCTTGGGCATCCACTTCCATAAACCCCAAAGTTATTCCATATGAGTCCATATACCTTACTATATGCGGTATCTACCTGTCGTTCCAAGTAAATTTGTATGTGCGAAACTCTAAACCTTCAAATGAAATTCTGTTTTGTATGCTCGAATAGCTCATATATCAACTAGGGATGTCTATATCTTCCATGCTAGGTGGGTTATTCTCATGAGTAGTGGACTCCGCTCCTCATTCACGAGAAAATGGCTGGTAACCAGGATGCCCAGTCCCATGCTTAAATTAAAATAATTGCAAACAAAACTCCCCTAGGATTGTTGTTAGTTGGAGGCACCCGTTGTTTCGGACAAGCCATGGATTGATGTTTGTTGGTGGTGGGGGAGTATAAACTTTACCATTCTGTTTGGGAACCGCCTATAATGTGTGTAGCATGGAAGATATCGAGATCTCTCGGTTGTTTTGTTGACAATGAAAGTATACCACTCAAAATATTATTCATCTCTATTTCAAAACTCGAGCTCTGGCACCTCTACAAATCCCTGCTTCCCTATGAGAAGGGCCTATCTATTTACTTTTATGTTGAGTCATCATCCCCTTATTAAAAAGCACCAGTTCGAGAGCACTAATGTCATTTGCATGCATTACTATTAGTTTACATTGAGTATGACTATGACTGGATCTCCTTTACCATGAATTTCAATGTTTAGTCAGTCCTTGATCTTCAGAGGTGCTCTGTATTTATGTTTTGCGGTCTCAGAAAGGGCTAGCAAGATACCATCTTGTTATATCATATAAAGTGTTGTCATCCGAGATTTATTATTATTGCTCGCTAGTTGATTATGCCATTGATATGAGTAAATATGAGACCTAAGTGTTATTGTGAATATGGTTAGTTCATAATCTTTACTGAAAATCAGAATGCTGGCTTTACATATTTACAACAATAAGAGCAAACAAAGCTTGTAAAAGTTTTTATTTTATCACTTTCAGTTTATCAACTGAATTGCTTGAGGACAAGCAAATGTTTAATCATGGGGGACTTGATACGTCTCCAACGTATCTACTTTTCCATGATGGAACTAACCCGGACTGATGCTGATTTCAGCAGAATTGCCATGGTGTTATCTTTGTGCAGAAATAAAAGTTCTCGGAATGACCTGAAAATCAACGGAGAATATTTTTGGAATTAATAAAAAATACTGGCGAAAGAATCAACACCAGGGGGTCCACACCCTGTCCATGAGGGTGCATGGCGCGCCCCCCTGGGGCGCGCCCCCTGCCTCGTGGGCCCCCTGAGGCTCCACCGACGTCAACTCCAACTCTATATATTCATGTTCGGGGAGAAAAAATCGGAGAGAAGGATTCATCGCGTTTTACGATACGAGCCGTCGCCAAGCCCTAATCTCTCTCGGGAGGGCTGATCTGGAGTCTGTTCGGGGCTCCGGAGAGGGGAATCCGTCGCCATCGTCATCATCAACCTTCCTCCATCACCAAATTCATGATGCTCACCGCCGTGCGTGAGTAATTCCATCATAGGCTTGCTGGACGGTGATGGGTTGGATGAGATTTATCATGTAATCGAGTTAGTTTTGTTAGGGTTTGATCCCTAGTATCCATTATGTTCTAAGATTGATGTTGCTATGACTTTTCTATGCTTAATGCTTGTCACTAGGGCCCGAGTGCCATGATTTCATATCTGAACCTATTATGTTTTCATGAATATATGTGAGTCCTTGATCCTATTTTGCAAGTCAGTAGTCACCTACTATGTGTTATGATCTGGTAACCCCGAAGTGACAATAATCAGGACCCTCTCGGTGATGACCGTAGTTTGAGGAGTTCATGTATTCACTATGTGTTAATGCTTTGGTCTGGTACTCTATTAAAAGGAGGCCTTAATATCCCTTAGTTTCCAATAGGACCCCGCTGCCACGGGAGGGTAGGACAAAAGATGCCATGCAAGTTGCTTTCCATAACCAAATATGACTATATTCGGAATACATGCCTACATTACATTGATGAACTGGAGCTAGTTCTGTGTCACCCTATGTTATAACTGTTGCATGAGGAATCGCATCCGACATAATTATCCATCATTGATCCATTGCCTACGAGCTTTTCACATATTGATCTTTGCTTAGTTACTTTTCCGCTGCCACTGCTACAATCACTACAAAACTATTACTGTTACTTTTGCCACCGTTACCGTTACTTTCATGCTACTTTGCTACTAAATACTTTGGTGCAGATATTAAGTCTTTCAGGTGTGGTTGAATTTACAACTCAACTGCTAATACTTGAGAATATTCTTTGGCTCCCCTTATGCCGAATCAATAAATGTGGGTTGAATACTCTACCCTCGAAAACTGTTGCGATCGCCTATACTTGTAGGTTATCAAACTGCTAAAAATTCTTTTTCAGTAGTAGCATAATTTCTCTGAGCACTGTCTAGAATTTTACTAGCATAATGAATAACATTCAACTTCTTATCAACTCTTTGTCCTAGAACAACACCTACAGCATAATCACTAGCATCACACATAATTTCAAAGGGTGGGTTCCAATCAGGTGGTTGAACATTAGGTGCAGAAATTAAGGCTTTCTTAAGTATTTCAAATGCTTCTACATAATCATCATCAAAAACAAAAGGGACATCTTTTTGCAAGATATTAGTGAGAGGCCTAGAAATTTTAGAGAAGTCTTTTATAAACCTCCTATAGAAACCAGCATGACCAAGGAAACTTCTTATACCTTTGATATCTTTAGGACAGGGTATCTTTTCAATATCATCAACTTTAGCGTTATCAACTTCAATACCTCTTTCAGAAATTTTATGCCCCAAGAAAATACCTTCATTAACCATAAATTGGCACTTCTCCCAATTCAAGACAAGATTAGTTTCTTCACATCTCTGCAAAACTCAATCAAGGTTGCTTAAGCAATCATCAAAAGAAGTTCTGTAAATGGAGAAATCATCCATGAAAACCTCAATAATCTTTTCACAAAAGTCAGAGAATATAGCAGTCATACATCTTTGAAAGGTAGCAGGTGCATTGCATAAACCAAAAGACATACGTCTAGAAGCAAAGGTACCGAAAGGGCAAGTAAAAGTAGCCTTTTCTTGATCCTATTTTGATTATTGGAGAGAAACTAGAATAACCATCTAGAAAGCAAAAATGTGTATGTTTGGACAATCTCTCTACCATTTAATCAATAAAAGGTAGAGGGTAATGATCTTTTCTAGTAGCTTTGTTTAATTTCCGAAAATCAATTGTCATTCTATATCCTATAACAGTTCTTTGTGGAATCAATTCATTCTTATCATTAGGAACGACAGTAATACCTCCCTTCTTAGGGACACAATGAATGGGACTTACCCACCTACTATCAGCAATAGGATAAATTATACCTACCTCCAAAAGCTTATGTATTTCATTTCTTACCACTTCTTTCATCTTAGGATTTAACCATCGTTGGTGATCAACAACTGGCTTAACATCAGGCTCCATATTAACTTTGTGCTAAAATAGAGTGGGACTAATGTCCTTAAGATCATCAAGAGTATATCTAATAGCGGCACGGTGCTTCTTCAGAGTTTTCAATAATCTCTTTTCTTCATGCTCTGAAAGGTTAGCACTAATAATAACATGATATATCTTCTTTTCATCAAGATAAGCATATTTCAAAGTATCAGGTAATTGCTTAAGCTCAAACACGAGATCACCCTTGGGTGGAGGAGGATCTCCAAGGATTTCAACAGACAAGTTGTGTTTCAAAACAGGCATTTGATTAAAGAATATTTCATCTAATTCCTTCCTTTCATTCATAAACATATCATTTCCATGGTCTAGCAAATATTGTTCTAAAGGATCAGTAGAAGGCACAACAATAGAAGCAAGACCAATAATTACATCCTTACTAGGCAATTCTTTATCATGGGATTGTCTACGAAATTTAGAGAAATTAAAATCATGAGACACATCCCCAAAACATACTATAATAATTTCTTTCTCACAATCTATCTTAGCATTAGCAGTGTTCAAGAAAGGTCTACCAAATATAATGGACAACAATCATCTTGTGGGGAACCAAGACCAAGAAAATCAGCAGGGTATTTTATTTTCCCACACAAGAATTCAACATCTCTAACAATCCCAATTGGTGATATAGTATCTCTATTGGCAAGCCTAATAGTAACATCGATATCTTCTATCTCAGCAGGTGCAATATCATTCATAATTTCTTGATATAAAGTAAAAGGAATTGCACTCACACTAGCACCCATATCACATAAGCCATAATAACAATGATCTCCTATTTTAACAGAAACAACAGGCATGCCAACAACGGGTCTATGCTTATCTTTATCATCGGGTTTGGCAATTCTAGCAGCTTCATCACATAAATAAATACCATGCCCATCAATATTATCAACCAAGAGATCCTTAACCATAGCAATACTAGGTTCAACTTTAATTTGTTCAGGGGGTGTAGGTGTTCTAGTATAACTCTTACCAACCATAGTTGAAGCTTTAGCATGATCCTTTATTCTAACAGGGAAGGGTGGTTTCTCAATATATGCAGTGGGAACAACAGGATCATTATAAGTGATAGTCTTTTCTTCAACTTTAATAGGTGCAACTAATTTTAGTTCAATGGGAGGATTATATTTAAACCACTTCTCCTTAGGGAGATCAGGATGAGTAGCAAATGATTCACAGAAAGAAGCTACTATCTCAGAGTCTAGTCCATATTTAGTGCTAAATTCACGAAAAAGCATCAGTGTCCATAAAATATTTAACACAGTCAAATTTAAGGTTTATAGCGGACTCCTTACCTTCGTCGAGTTCCCAATCTTCAGAGTTGCATTTAATTATTTCCAATAAATCCCATTTGAATTCAATGGCTTTTTTCATAAACGAACCAGTACAAGAAGTATTGAGCATGGATTGATCATTACGAGAAAGCCAAGCATAAAAATTCTAAATAATAATTTCTCTCGAGAGCTCGTGATTGGGGCATGAATATAACATTGACTTAATCCTCCCCCAAGCTTGAGCGATACTTTCTCCGGCACGAGGCCAAAAATTATAAATATAATTCCCATCACGATGAACTAGATGCATAGGATAAAACTTCTGATGAAATTCCAATTTCAATCGATTGTAGTTCCACATCCCAAAATCATCGCATAGCCTATACCATGTCAAGGCCTTCTCCTTCAAAGATAAAGGGAAGACCTTCTTCTTGACTTCATCCTCGGGCAAACCTGCAAGCTTAAATAATCCACAAACTTCATCCACATAGATTAGATGCATAGCAGGATGTAATGTTCCATCTCCTATATAAGGATTAGCTAGCAGTTTCTCTATCATGCCCGAAGGAATTTCATAATAAATATTTTCAGTAGGTGCAGTAGGTTGAGGGGCAACTCTTTGATCTTCTGGTCGGGGTGAAGATACCCCAAACAAACCCCTCAAAGGATTATTTTCCATAGTAACAAGTGACAGTAAATTTCAGCATAGTATATAAATGTTTCCATACCAAATTCTAGTCACCAAAGGCGGTTCACTCCATGGCAACGTTACCAGAAAAGAGTCTTGACGACCCAAAAGTATAGGGGATCTATCATAGTCCTTTCGACAAGTAAAAGTGTCGAACCTAACGAGGAGCAGAAGGAAATGACAAGCGATTTTGAGCAAGGTATTCTTTGCAAGCACTGAAATTATCGGTAATAGATAGTTGTGTGATAAGATAATTCGTAACAGGTAGCAAGTAACAAAAGTAACTGAGGTGCAACAAGGTAGCCCAATATTTTTTGTAGCAAAGGACAAGCCTGGACACACTCTTATATAAAGCAAAGCGCTCCCGAGGACACATGGGAATCACTGTCAATCTAGTTTTCATCATGCTCATATGATTCACGTTTGTTACTTTGATAACTTGATATGTGGGTGGACCGGTGCTTGGGTGCTGCCTTTACTTGGACAAGCCTCCCACTTATGATTAACCCTGTCAGCGTTCTAGGAATCGGGGTACCCAGACTTGCCTGCATGCGGCCCACGGCGTGGATCCATCAACGGCCTGGTACGGCCCATCTTCGGCATCGACAACGAAAGACCCTAGCGAGGGGGCCAAGACTCGCGAGGCGAACGACGCCAAGACCTCTAGAGGGAGCGGCCTCCTTAGGTTGGCTCCTGAGGAGCGGAGATTCCTATACAGGCGCTCACCTCGTGAGGTTAAGGTGACGCGAGCCATGAAGACCAAGGCAAGGCGGGCGCCAGAGGGCGCAGTACATCAGGTTTCTCTTTGGTGCTAAGGAAGCAAGCGCATGCATGGAGTCCCGAGGAATCAGCCAAAGGTTTCCATTTCCATGCTACAAGATCAAGACCGCCAGGACAGTAGGATGGAGGTCATCGCCAAGCCACCACGACGTCACGTCCACAAGCTTTGCAGGCGAAGACCACCTTTCTTTAGGATAAGATGTACTATTTGTCTCCCTTCAAACTTTGTCGTTGTGGGATCCCTTCCCGCCTTCATTTTGGGGGAAGAGGACCAAGGCCACTATAAATATAGCTTAGCCACCACCATAGAAGGGGATCGAATCCACTCCCTCCTTAGCGGCCCACACACAAGAACTGGCCTCTGAAGGCTGTTATTCCTCTGTACAAGTTCATCCTCAGCCCACCTCGAGGCTAATCCACCACCAAGCAGGAGTAGGGTCTTACACCGCAAGGTGGCCCGAACCTGGGTAAACTGCCGTCTCTCTTTCCTTTCCTATTCATCGAGCTAGGCTGTGAGGGCGTCAAGTTGGTAGGTTGGGGAGATTGAGTTCTTTGCACGCACCCCAGAGTTCGAATCTTTCTTGGGTCTACGGAGCCCCGAATCCAACATTTGGCGCGCCAGGTAGGGGTGCGTCAAAGACTCATCTCCTTGTCTGTTGTATCTCACCCTCACTGATCGGCTCTCATGGCGGGCGTCGCTCCATTGGCTGGGCCACCAGGCGCATTGGGAGGCACTGCGGGCCACCGGGCCTTCTCCCCCACACTGCGGCAAGTGTGGTGGCTGCCAAAGTTCAGGCCGGAGCTGCCGCCCTAATATAACGGCACGACGGATCTGGTAGGGTTTCTCTAGGAATATGCGAAGGCTATCTGGGCAACCGGCGGCGACGACAAGGTCATGGCGAACTAGCTCCCCATGGCCCTTACGGGTGCGCCGCGTGCCTGGCTCCTGGGCTTGCGGGAGTCTTCGGTGGCCTCCTATGAATAGTTGCGCGGCATATTCATCGCGTGCTTCGCGGCACCGGCACCCGCGCTGCCGAGGCCCTCCTTTGCAGCTCGTAGGCCCCGGCCTCAGACCGCCACATCAAGCAATTCTTCCGCTGGACAGGTGCCGCCCATGGGCAGTGTGGAGCCCCTCCGGGCTGGGTGGCGCCTAAGGCCGACCTCACCTTCGACTCAGGAGACCACCCGGAAACCACAGTCGGCACCGGTGCGCTCCCTATGCTCTATACCCCCACCATCTGCAACATGGCAGTCACCAGGACCCTCATCGACAGCGGCGCTGGCCTCAACGTCCTCTCTATGGAGGCATTCGGCCTGGTTCATGTGCCTTACGGCCGGCTCCTCCCCACCAAGCCTTTCTCTGGGGTCGTTGATGCCTCCACTTGCCCTCTAGGGCAGATCTGCCTCCCCGTCACCTTCGGCACACGCGATAACTACCGCACCGAGCTCATCTACTTCGACATCGCCCGCATCGGGCCTCCCGTACAATGCCATCCTCGGGTATCCAGCCCTGGCCAAGTTCCTGGCGACAACTCATCCTGTCTACAACCTCATGAAGATGTCGGGAAGCAGCGGCGTGCTCACCATGGCGGGGGATACTAAGGACGCACTCTCGGCCCTCAAGCTCGCCTTCAAGGCCGCGGCAGCCCCGCAGCCAAATAGGGAGGGGGCTCCGGAAGGCCCGGGGGCTACGCCAGCAAAGAAGAAGCAATTGTTTTCTCAAGACTGGGCCGAGATGAAGCAGGTGTCGGTCGACGAAGATGGGGGTTCGGGCTCTACCTTCACCATAGGCGCTGGCCTCCCCCCAAACTAGGAAGTGGCGCTGGTCAGCTTCCTCCGCACGAACAAGGATGTGTTTGCATGGGAAGCGGAGGACCTGGTCGGGGTTCCGCGTGGGGTAATCGATCACCACCTAATGTGTGCCCCAACGCCTGCCCAGTAAAGCAGAAGGCGTGGTGGCATGCACCGGAGAAGCAGTCATTCATCGTACAGGAGACCCGCGAGCTATAAGAGGCCGACATCATTCGGGAAGTACGGCATCCAGATTGGTTGGCGAACCCGGTTATTGTCCCCAAGAAGGGCGGGAAGGAGCGCATGTGCGTTGATTTCACCAACCTCAACAAGGCCTGTCCTCAAGACCCCTTCCCTCTCCCACACATCGATCAGACCATCGACTCCATCGCCGAGTGCGATTTACTGTGCTTCCTGGATGCCTTCTCAGGCTATCACCAAATGAAGATGGTGGTGCAAGATGTTGAGAAGATAGCCTTCCTAACCCCGTGTGGGGTGTACTGCTACACCTGCATGCCGTTCGGGCTACGCAATGCCGGAGCAACCTTCCAGCGGCTGATGCACATTGCCCTGGGTCAGCAGCCCTGGAGGAACGCCGATGCATATGCCGATGATATAGTAGTGAAATCTCAGGAGGCAAGAACCCTTATCAAAGATCTGGAGGAGACATTCGCTAGCCTGCGCAAGGTGAACCTGTGACTCAACCCGGATAAATGTGTGTTTGGCATCCCGTATGGCAAGCTATTGGGTTTCATGGTGTCGCACAGAGGGATCGAGGCCAACCTGGAGAAGGTCAAGGCCATAGAAAGGATGAGCCCGCCACAAACCCTCAAGGAGATGCAGAAGCTGGCAGGCTGCGTAACCTCGCTCGGGCGTTTCATCTCCAAGTTAGGAGAGCACGCCCTCCACTTCTTCAAGCTGATGAAAAAGAAGGACTCATTCGAGTGGACTTCGGAGGCTGACGTGGCCGTTCAAGACCTCAAGAGGTACCTCACCAGCCCACTGTTGATGGTAGCACTGCGCCCCCTTGAACCCTTGGTGCTCTACCTGGCCGCCACACCTCACTCCACGAGCATAGCGCTCGTGGTGGTTCGGGAGGAGCGTCTGGTTAAGGGCACACGGAGAAGCGCCCCGCACCCGGCCAAGGCGTCGCAGCCTCAGCACGGCGCTCCTGAGGCCTCGGCCACTCCTCTGATCAGCGGGACTCCTAAGGACGACGCTCCTGAGGCCACGGCTGCCCCGTCAGATGACAGACCTCCTGAGGTTCCCCAGCCTCAGGAGGCATGGGACTCCGCCAACTCTTCCACCCTCGTCGAGCACCCGGTGTACTTCGTCAGCATGGTGCTGCGTGATGCACGGGCACGCTACCCCATGCTGCAAAAGCTTTTGCTCGCACTCCTTGTTGCCTCCTAGAAACTGCATCACTACTTCCAAGGCCACCCCATCAAGGTTGTCTCAACTTACCCCTTGGAGAGGGTACTCTGGAGCCCTAACGCCGCGGGAAGGGTTGCGAATGGAACATTGAATTGCAGGCATTCCAGTTAGAGTTCAGCACCACCAGGATCATCAAGAGTGCGGCCCTCGCCGATTTTGTGGCGGCATGGACTGACGCCCCTAATTGAGAACTGGGCGAGGACCGTTTTCTCGTGCCTAGATACGAAGCACCGGATGGATGGGTCATGTACTTCGATGGTGCATTTGCATGTAGGGCGCGGGGGCTGGAGCTGTGCTCATCTCATCCACCTAGGACAAGCTCTACTACGCCGTGCAGCTCTGCTTCCAGCTTGGCAAGAAGGTTACAACAACATCATGGAATATGAGTGCCTAATCGCCGGCCTAAGGGCTGCGGCGGCTCTGGGGTTGAGGCGCCTCACCATCAGGGGCGACTCCCAACTCCTCGTCAACTTCTCTAATAAGGCATACAGGGCAAAGGATGAGCACATGGAGGCATACCTTGAGGAGGTACGCAAAATTGAGAAATGATTCTTGGGCTTGGAATTGCAGCACGCGCCGTGAGGCACGAACAAGGAGGTGGACAACATCGCCAAGAGAGTATCCAGGCGTCAACCTTAGGAGACCGGCGTCTTCGAGGAGCGGCTCTTCAAGCCGATGAGAACTCCCCCCCCCCCTGCGGCACCAGCATCGCCTCAAGAGGAGCTCCCCCGGTGCCTCATTCGGGTGCCCCAGCTTGCGGTCCAACCTCAGGAGCCTGCCCGCTCCTTGCACTCGAGCCTCAAGAGGGGTGCTGGACTGAGGAGCTTCAAGCATACCTTCTTCGGGGCACCTTGCCAGAGAAGGAGGAAGACGCAGAGCGTGTGGCCCGCCAGGCCACTGCGTACTACATCCAGGACGACAAGCTCTCGCGAAGGCACTCGAGCGATGTTTCCTTACGATGCATCTCTAGGGAGCAGGGATGCGAGTTCCTGGCCCACGTACATGGCGGGGACTGCGGGCATCACTCCTCAGCGCACACCCTCGTGTGCAAGGCATTCCGTAGCGGATTCTTGTAGCCCACAACACTCAATGATGCCACTGAGCTGGTAAGATCTTGTGACGCCTCTCAGTTCCATGCCAAGCAGATCCACCAGCCCGCTCAGGGCCTGCAGACCATCCCACTCTCGTGGTCGTTCGCGGTCTGGGGGTTGGACATCCTGGGCCCATTCCCTCGAGCACCCGGGGGCTACCGCTACATCTACGTCACCATCGACAAGTTCACCAAGTGGGCGGAGGTGGAGGCTGTACGCACCATCCCAGTCGGCTCGGCCGTCAAGTTCGTCAAAGGCATCGTGAGCCGTTTCAGGGTTCCTAACCGCATCATCACTGACAATGGCTCTCAGTTCACGAGCAACATTTTCAAAACACATTATGCTAACATTGGAAAGCAGATATGCTATGCTTCGATGGCACACCCACAGAGTAATGACCAGGCCGAGCATGCCAATGCGGAGGTCCTGAGGGGCCTCAAGGCAAGGACCTTCAAGAAGAAGCTCGAGGCCTACGGCAGGGGCTGGTTCGATGAGCTCCAGTCCGTGATGTGGTCCATCCGCAACACTGCGACCAAGCCCATGGGCGAGACTCCATTCTTCCTCGTCTACGGAGCCGAGGCGAGCCTCCCTCACGAGGTCAGGCATCGCTCGACGCGGGTATTGGCGTTCGATGGGCCACTCCAGGACGCCTCGCGGGGATGGACCTCATGCTGGGAGAGGAACGTCGCTGCTAAGCCTCGCTCCGTGCAGCGAGGTACCAGCAGGCGCTGCGGCGGTATCACTGCCGCAGTGTCCGCTCCAGGACGCTCGAGGTGGGTGATCTTGTCCTGAGGTGGGTGCTCTCCAGAGAAGGGCTTCATAAGCTCTCACCCATGTGGGAGGGCCTGTTCAGGATCGCATGTGTCTCCACACCTGGTGCCGCACGCCTTGAGATGCAGGACGGGATCCCCATACAGAATGCCTGGAACATCCAGCATCTCCGGAAGTTCTACCCATGATCAAGGCTCCGCGCCTGTGAAGATCTCCACTCGTGACAGTCTCACGTAATAATGAGTTGGGGATATACATGCCCCGGAGTCTCGTGAGTGCCACCCCTGGGCCTCACGGGGGCTCCCACCCATGTCCTAGTGGAGGCCCCATGCTCCGCGCTTGTGGGATGATACATCTCCAACGTATCTATAATTTTTTATTGCTCCATGCTATATTATCTACTGTTTTGTACATTATTGGGCTTTATTATCCACTTTTATATTATTTTTGGGACTAACCTATTAACAAGAGGCCAAGCCCAGAATTGCTGTTTTTTGCCTGTTTTAGGGTTTCGAAGAAAAGGAATATCAAACGGAGTCCAAACGGAATGAAACCTTCGGGAACGTGATTTTCTCAACGAATAAGACCAGAGAGACTTGGACCCTACGTCAAGAAACGAAACAGGAGGACACGAGGTAGGGGGCGCGCCTGCCTACCCTAGGCGTGCCCTCCACCCTCGTCGGCCCCCTGTTGCTCCACCGACGTACTCCTTCCTCCTATATATATCCACGTACCCCCAAACGATCAGATATGGAGCCAAAACCCTAATTGCACCGCCGTAACTTTCTGTATCCACGAGATCCCATCTTGGGGCCTGTTCCGGAGCTCCGCCAGAGGGGACATCGATCACGGAGGGCTTCTACATCAACACCATAGCCTCTCCGATGAAGTGTGAGTAGTTTACTTCAGACCTACGGGTCCATAGTTAGTAGCTAGATGGCTTCTTCTCTCTTTTTGGATCTCAATACAATGTTCTCCCCCTCTCTTGTGGAGAACTATTCGATGTAATCTTCTTTTTGCGGTGTGTTTGTTGAGACCGATGAATTGTGGGTTTATGATCAAGTCTGTCTATGAATAATATTTGAATCTTCTCTGAATTCTTTTATGTATGATTGGTTATCTTTGCAAGTCTCTTCGAATTATCAGTTTGGTTTGGCCTACTAGATTGATCTTTCTTGCAATGGGAGAAGTGCTTAGCTTTGGGTTCAATCTTGCGGTGTCCTTTCCCGGTGATAGTAAGGGCAGCAAGGCACATATTGTATTGTTGCCATCCATGATAACAAGATGGGGTTTTCTTCATATTGCATGAGTCCATCCCTCTACATCATGTCATCTTGCTTAAGGCGTTACTCTGTTTTTAACTTAATACTCTAGATGCATGCTGGATAGCGGTCGATGAGTGGAGTAATAGTAGTAGATGCAGGCAGGAGTCGGTCTACTTGTCTCGGACGTGATGCCTATATACATGATCATACCTAGATATTCTCATAACTATGCTCAATTCTGTCAATTGCTCAATAGTAATTTGTTCACCCACCGTAGAATACTTATGCTCTCGAGAGAAGCCACTAGTGAAACCTATGGCCCCCGGGTCTATCTTTATCATATTGATCTCCTACTACTTAGTTATTTCCTTTGCCTTTATTTTACTTTGCATCTTTATCATAAGCATACCAAAAATATTATCTTATCATATCTATCAGATCTCACTCTCATAAGTGGCCCTATAGGGATTGACAACCCCTATTTGCGTTGGTTGCGAGGATTTATTTGTTTTGTGCAGGTGCGAGGGACTCGCGCGTAGCCTCCTACTGGATTGATACCTTGGTTCTCAAAAACTGAGGGAAATACTTACACTACTTTGCTGCATCATCCCTTCCTCTTCGGGGAAAACCAACACAATGCTCAAGAGGTAGCAAGAAGGATTTCCGGCGCCGTTGCCGGGGAGGTCTATGCAAAAGTCAACATACCAAGTACCCATCACATACCCTTATCTCCCGCATTACATTATTTGCCATTTGCCTCTCATTTTCCTCTCCCCCACTTCACCCTTTCTGTTTTATTCGCCCTCTCTCTCTATCCTCCCTCTCTTTCTCTATTTGCCTCTTTTCGCCCGCTTGCTTTTTGTTTGCTTGTGTGTTAGTTTGCTTGCTTGTCACGATGGCTCAAGATAATACTAAATTGTGTGACTTCACCAATACCAACAACAATGATTTTATTAGCACTCCGATTGCTCCTCTTACCGATGCTGAATCTTGTGAAATTAATATTGCTTTGCTGAATCTTGTCATGAAAGATTCGTTTTCCGGCCTTCCTAGTGAAGATGCCGCTACCCATCTAAATAGCTTCGTTGATTTATGTGACATGCAAAAGAAGAAAGATGTGGATAATGATATTGTTAAATTGAAGCTATTTCCTTTTTCGCTTAGAGATCATGCTAAAGCTTGGTTTTTGTCTTTGCCTAAAAATAGTATCGATTCATGGAACAGGTGCAAAGATGCTTTTATCTCTAAGTATTTTCCTCCCGCTAAGATCATCTCTCTTAGAAACGATATTATAAATTTTAAACAACTTGATCATGAACATGTTGCACAAGCCTGGGAGAGAATGAAATTAATGATACGTAATTGCCCTACTCATGGTTTAAATTTGTGGATGATTGTTCAAAAAATTTATGCCGGATTGAATTTTGCTTCTAGAAATCTTTTAGATTCAGCCGTGGGAGGCACTTTTATGGAAATCACTTTAGGAGAAGCTACTAAACTCCTATATAATATTATGATTAATTATTCTCAATGGCATACTGAAAAATCTACTAATAAAAAGGTGCATGCGATAGAAGAAATTAATGTTTTGAGTGGAAAGATGGATGAACTTATGAAATTATTTGCTAATAAGAGTGTTTCTTCTGATCCTAATGATATGCCCTTGTCTACTTTGATTGAGAATAATAATGAATCTATGGATGTGAATTTTGTTGGTAGGAACAATTTTGGTAACAACGCGTATAGAGGAAATTTCAACTCTAGGCCTTATCCTAGTAATCCCTCTAATAATTATGGTAATTCCTACAACTATTCTTATGGAAATTATAATAAGATGCCCTCTGATTTCGAATCTAATATTAAAGAATTTATTACTTCGCAAAAGAATTTTCATGCTATGATTGAAGAAAAATTGCTTAAGATTGATGATTTGGCTAGGAACGTTGATAGAATTGCTCTTGATGTTGATTCTTTGAAACTTAGTTCTATTCCACCTAAGCATGATATCAATGAGTCTCTCAAAGCCATGAGAATTTCCATTGATGAGTGCAAAGAAAGAACCACTAGGATGCATGCTAAGAAAGATGCCTTTATAAGAGCGTGTTCTTCTAGTTCCTATGAAGATGAAGATCTAAAAGTTATTGATGTGTCCCCTATTAAATCTTTGTTTTGCAATATGAATCTTGATAATGATGGGACTGAATATGATCCACCTGTACCTAGGAGGCGTTCTAAGAATTCAGAATTTGTTGATCTTGATGCTAAATTTGATAAAAGTGGGATTGAAGAAATTAAAACCCTAGATGTTGCTAAACCCACTATTATGGATTTCAAGGAATTTAACTATGAAAATTGCTCTTTTATTGATTGTATTTCCTTGTTGCAATCCGTGCTAAATTCTCCTCACGCTTGTAGTCAAAATAAAGCGTTTACTAAACATATCATTGATGCCTTGATGCAATATTATGAAGAAAAACTTGAATTGGAAGTTTATATCCCTAGAAAACTTTATGATGAGTGGGAACCAACTATTAAAATTAAAATTAAAGATCATGAATGATATGCTTTATGTGATTTTGGTGCTAGTGTTTCCATGATTCCAAAGACTTTGTGTGATTTGTTAGGTTTCCGTGATTTTGATGATTGCTCTCTAAACTTGCACCTTATGGATTCCACTATTAAGAAACCTATGGGAAGAATTAATGATGTTCTTATTTTTGCAAATAGGAATTATGTGCCCATAGATTTTATTGTTCTTGACATAGATTGCAATCCTTCATGTCCTATTATTCTTGGTAGACCTTTCCTTAGAACGATTGGTGCAATTATTGATATGAAGGAAGGAAATATTAGATTCCAATTTCCATTAAGGAAAGGCATGGAACACTTTCCTAGAAATAAAATTAAATTACCTTATGAATCTATTATGAGAGCCACTTATGGATTGCCTACCAAAGATGGCAATACCTAGATCTATTCTTGATTATTATGCCTAGAAAGGGGCGTTAAACGATAGCGCTTGTTGGGAGGCAACCCAATTTTATTTTTATTACTTGATTTTTGCTCCTGTTTAGTAATAAATAATTTATCTAGCCTCTTTTTTGTTTGTGTTTTTTGTGTTTAATTAGTGTTTGTGCCAAGTAGAACCGTTGGGAAGACTTGGGGAAAGTCTTGTTGAACTTGCTGTAAAAAAACAGAAACTTTAGTGCTCACGAGAACTTCTGCCATTTTTATTTGGAACGTGATATTTAGTTAATTCTTTTTGAAGATGATTAATAGATAAATTCTTCACGTCCAGAAATTTATTTTAGAATTTTTGGGGTTCCAGATCTTGCGCTAGCTACAGATTACTACAGACTGTTCTGTTTTTGACAGATTCTGTTTTTCGTGTGTTGTTTGCTTATTTTGATGAGTCTATGGCTAGTAAAATAGTTTATAAACCATATATAAGCTGTAATACAGTAGGTATAACACCAATATAAATAAATAATGAGTTCATTACAGTACCTTGAAGTGGTCTTTTATTTTCTTCCGCTAACGGAGCTGACGAGATTTTCTACTTTAAGTTTTGTGTTGTGAAGTTTTCAAGTTTTGGGTAAAGATTTGATGGATTATGGAACAAGGAGTGGCAATAGCCTAAGCTTGGGGATTCCCATGGCACCCCAAGAAAATATAAGGACACCTAAAAGCCAAAGCTTTGGGATGCCCCGGAAGGCATCCCCTCTTTCGTCTACTTCTATCGGTAACTTTACTTGGAGCTATATTTTTATTCGCCACATGATATGTGTTTTGCTTGGAGCGTCTTGTATTATTTGAGTCTTTGCTTGTTAGTTTACCACAATCATCCTTGATGTACATACATTTTGAGACAGCCATACATGATTTAGAATTTGTCAGAATACTCTATGTGCTTCGCTTATATCTTTTGAGTTATATAATTTTGCTCTAGTACTTCACTTATATCTTTTAGAGCGCGATGGTGGATTTGTTTTATAGAAACTATTTATCTCTCATGCTTCACTTAGATTATTTTGAGAGTCTTAAATAGCATGGTAATTTGCTTAAAATCCTAATATGCTTGGTATACAAGATTAATAATAAAATTTTCTTATGAGTGTGTTGAGTACTATGATAAGTTTGATACTCGATAATTATTTTGAGATATAAAGATGGTGATATTAAAGTTGTGCTAGTTGAGTAGTTGTGAATTTGAGAAATACTTGTGTTGAAGTTTGTGATTCCCGTAGCATTCACGTATGGTGAACCGTTATGTGATGAAGTCGGAGCATGATTTATTTTCTGATTGCCTTCCTTATGAGTGGCGGTCGGGGACGAGCAATGGTCTTTTCCTACCAATCTATCCCCCTAGGAGCATGCGCGTAATACTTTGCTTTGATAACTTGTAGATTTTTGCAATAAGTATATGAGTTCTTTATGACTAATGTTCAGTCCATGGATTATACTCACTCTCATCCTTCCACCTTTGCTAGCCTCTCTAATACCCCGCACCTTTCGCCAGTATCAAACAACCACCATACCTACCTATTATGGCATTTCCATAGCCATTCCGAGATATATTGACATGCAACTTTCCACTGTTCCGTTTATTATGACACACTCCATCATTGTCATATTGCTTAGCATGATCATGTAGTTGACATCATATTTGTGGCAAAGCCACCATTCATAATTCTTTCATACATGTCACACATGTATCATTGCATATCCCGGTACACCGCCGGAGGCATTCATATAGAATCATATTTTGTTCTAAGTATCGAGTTGTAATTGTTGAGTTGTAAGAATAATAAAAGTGTGATGATCATCATTATTAGAGCATTGTCCCAGTGAGGAAAGGATGATGGAGACTATGATTCCCCCACAAGTCGGGATGAGACTCCGGACGAAAAAAAAGAAAGAAAAGAGGCCATATAAAAAAAGAGAGAAAAGACCCAAATAAAAAAAATAAAAAATGAGAGAAAAAGAGAGAAGGGGCAATGTTACTATCCTTTTACCACACTTGTGCTTCAAAGTAGCACCATGATCTTCATAGTAGAGAGTCTCTCATGTTATCACTTTCATATACTAGTGGGAATCTTTCATTATAGAACTTGGCTTGTATATTCCAATCATGGGCTTCCTCAAATTGCCCTAGGTCTTCATGAGCAAGCAAGTTGGATGCACACCCACTTAGTTTCTTTTTGAGCTTTTCATATACTTATAGCTCTAGTGCATCCGTTGCATGGCAATCCCTACTCACTCACATTGATATCTATTGATGGAATCTCCATAGCCCATTGATACGCCTAGTTGATGTGAGACTATCTTCTCCCTTTTGTCTTCTCCACAACCACCACTCTATTCCACCTATAGTGCTATATCCATGGCTCACGCTCATGTATTGCATGAAGATTGAAAAAGTTTTGAGAATGTCAAAAGTATGAAACAATTGCTTGGCTTGTCATCGGGGATGTGCATGATTTAAATATTTTGTGTGGTGAAGATAGAGCATAGCCAGACTATATGATTTTGTAGGGGTAACTTTCTTTAGCCATGTTATTTTGGGAAGACATAATTGCTTTGTTAGTATGCTTGAAGTATTATTATTTTTATGTCAATATGAACTTTTGTCTTGAATCTTTCTGATCTAAATATTCATACCACAATTAAGAAGAATTACATTAAAATTATGCCAAGTAGCACTCCGCATCAAGAATTCTGTTTTTATCATTTACCTACTCGAGGACGAGCAGGAATTAAGCTTGGGGATGCTTGATACGTCTCCAACGTATCTATAATTTTTGATGGCTCCATGCTATATTATCTACTGTTTTGAACATTATTGGGCTTTATTATCCACTTTTATATTATTTTTGGGACTAACCTATTAACCGGAGGCCCAGCCCAGAATTGCTGTTTTTTGCCTGTTTTAAGGTTTCGAAGAAAAGGAATATCAAACGGAGTCCAAACAGAATGAAACCTTCGGGAATGTGATTTTCTCAACGAATAAGACCAGAGAGACTTGGACCCTACGTCAAGAAAAGAAACAGGAGGCCACGAGGTAGGGGGGCGCGCCTGCCTACCCTAGGCGCGCCCTCCACCCTCGTGGGCCCCCTGTTGCTCCACCGACATACTCCTTCCTCCTATATATATCCACGTACCCCCAAACAATCAGATACGGAGCCAAAACCCTAATTCCACCGCCGTAACTTTTTGTATCCACGAGATCCCATCTTGGGGCCTTTTCCGGAGCTCCGCCGGAGGGGGCATCGATCATGGAGGGCTTCTACATCAACACCATAGCCTCTCTGTTGAAGTATGAGTAGTTTACTTCAGACCTACGGGTCCATAGTTAGTAGCTAGATGGCTTCTTCTCTCTTTTTGGATCTCAATACAATGTTCTCCCCCTCTCTTGTGGAGAACTATTCGATGTAATCTTCTTTTTGCGGTGTGTTTGTTGAGACCGATGAATTGTGGGTTTATGATCAAGTCTATCTATGAATAATATTTGAATCTTCTCTGAATTCTTTTATGTATGATTGGTTATCTTTGCAAGTCTCTTCGAATTATCAGTTTGGTTTGGCCTACTAGATTGATCTTTCTTGCAATGGGAGAAGTGCTTAGCTTTGGGTTCAATCTTGCGGTGTCCTTTCCCGGTGATAGTAAGGGCAGCAAGGCACGTATTGTATTGTTGCCATCGAGGATAACAAGATGGGGTTTTCTTCATATTGCATGAGTCTATCCCTCTACATCATGTCATCTTGCTTAAGGCGTTACTCTGTTTTTAACTTAATACTCTAGATGCATGCTGGATAGTGGTCGATGAGTGGAGTAATAGTAGTAGATGCAGGCAGGAGTCGGTCTACTTGTCTCGGACGTGATGCCTATATACATGATCATACCTAGATATTCTCATAACTATGCTCAATTCTGTCAATTGTTCAACAGTAATTTGTTCACCCACCGTAGAATACTTATGCTCTCGAGAGAAGCCACTAGTGAAACCTATGGCCCCTGGGTCTATCTTTATCATATTGATCTCCTACTACTTAGTTATTTCCTTTGCTATTTACTTTGCCTTTATTTTACTTTGCATCTTTATCATAAAAATACCAAAAATATTATCTTATCATATCTATCAGATCTCACTCTCGTAAGTGGCCCTATAGGGATTGACAACCCCCATTTGCGTTGGTTGCGAGGATTTATTTGTTTTGTGCCGGTGCGAGGGACTCGCGCGTAGCCTCCTACTGGATTGATACCTTGGTTCTCAAAAACTGAGGGAAATGCTTATGCTACTTTGCTGCATCATCCCTTCCTCTTCGGGGAAAACCAACGCAGTGCTCAAGAGGTAGCATGGGAAGACAAGAATACTAGTCTAGGTGCCGGACGCGACTGTTCTTTTGCTTGCTTTCTGTAGCTGTTTTGCAACTTATTGAATTAATTTGGAGTTTTTGCATCTTCATTCGCAAGGGTCGGGAAATCTCTTTCTTTTTATCTCCTCACAGTGTCCGCCCTGTGAATTTTGCCTTAGGGAGAGTGGCAGTTGCCCATCACTCTTCCTCGCGCGTCCCGCGCGTGGGGGCTAGGTATGGTGTGTGCGCCTGGGCTCGCCCACGACCACACCTCTCCAAAACCTTGCTTCCCCAGCTTTGGCGCCTTAGTCCTCGTGGGACGCTCTCAACCGAGATCACGGGCAGGTGCGCCCTCTCGAGTCCGTGCCTCCGGGCATCGAGATGTTGGGGGGCTTGCGCAGGGTATGGCACTTCGTGAGGTTTTCTGAACCTGCAGCCACATGGCGCCTCCGGGGGTTCGACCATCCTCAAGTTTCAAAGAAGGAGGCCCTCAGTAGTCTACTGCGAGCACACCAAACTAAGTCACCCTAACCACACCCAGTAGCAACACGAACATCATGACATAACATAAAAGTTATGAGCATAGCATAATGGCGCAAGCGCCATGATTCATTAGACGCCCCAACAGGGCCTTGTACATTTTTTCGATGTGGGGGGAAGAAAGAAACAAAAGCAAGCCCCACTGCTACAGCGGCTCCGGAGGCCCGGCTCCAACAATGCTCGATCTTAGTCGGAGTCCTCCTCATGCTTCAAGGGGGAAGGGCGCCGGCAATGCATCTCGTCGTCCTCCCTGGTTCGAGCCCGGCGGTGTGGCGGCTCATCGTAGTCGCCATCACTTGTGCTCTGCCCAGAAGAGGAGCCTCCACCGCTAGAGGTGGCATGACCGTCACCAAGGGCAAGCTCACCGCCAGCGGCGATGCTGATGTTGTCGTCCTCGTCATCACTGTTGCTCTTCGGGCAGCATCCCAGGCGCCGGCCGTTTTCCCCGAAGACCTTGACATAGAGGGTCATGGTGCCATCATACCTGAAGTGGAGGGTGCACCTCCCATGAAAGCCGCGCGCGGGGGCAAATGGTTGCCACCCGCGGTTCAGGAACATGTTGCCAGCAATGGTGACTTCAACGTCCACCACGAGGCCTTGCTGCAGCAGTCGTCGGCCTGCTGCCAGAGACCACCGGGCCCTCTGGCCGGCAGCACACTCATGAAGGAACACAGAAGCTGGAACCAGATGCCCGCTGGCCTTCCCGACCACACGATGAATTCCGGAGATGCGTCGACTGAGTGGGAGCACAACCATGGTGGCCGGGTGATCGCCGCACACCTCCCCCCATTGCTGAGGTCGCCCCGTCCGCGGCAGCTCCTACCACGAGAAGCGGCACCACCACGGCTGCCAGAGGCAACACCGGTCATCGAAGGGGCACGCCCGCGCCCTCGAGAGGCCGTAGCTGGAGTCACCGCGTGCTTTCGGGGCCGCCCATGGCCTCTCTTGGGTGGTGGCAAGCCTGGCCCCTCCTTGGGGGACTTCCCTTTCTCTGCCGTGGAGAACCTCCTCACCAGTGCCATGGATGCTTTGACGGGGCAGAAAAACAAGAAGGAAGAAGAAGAGGCAAGCAACGAGAAGACGGAGATGAGCGTGGGGGCTCCCCCCATTTATAGCCAGAGGGAGGCCAACCGCTTGCCTCCCACGATCCCCAGTAATGATGATCTTTTTTGCATGCAGCAGGCTATTGTCAAGTCAAACGGTTGTCGAGGCATCATGGGGAAGCGGAGACGCCCACGTCCCATCAAGTGCCATGCGTCTACTAGGTCCGCAAGCGGTTGGGGCCCGCGGTGCTTCGCCCTTCCCCTTTGTCTTCGCGTCGAAGCCAAGTCCGAGGGCGCCTTGGGCCCGGGGGCTATTGTCGGCGTTCTGGGAACCGGGGTACCCAGACTTGCCTGCTGCGGCCCACGGCGTGGCTCCATCAACGGCCTGGTATGGCCCATCTTCGGCATCAACAACACAAGACCCTCGTGAGGAGGCCAAGCCTCGAGAGGCGGATGACGCCAAGACCTCCAGAGGGAGCGGCCTCCTTAGGCTGGCTCTTGAGGAGCAGAGATTCCTATGCAGGCGTTCCCCTCGTGAGGTTAAGGTGACACAAGCCATGACGACCAAGGCCAGGAGGGTGCCAGCGGGCGCAGTACAACATGTTTCCTCTTTGGTGCTAAGGAAGCAAGCGCAGGTGCGGAGTCCCGAGGAATCAGCCAAAGGTTTCCATTTCTGTGCTACAAGACCAAGACCGCCAGGACAGCAGGATGGAGGTCATCGCCGAGCCCACAACGACGTCATGTCCAGAAGCTTTGCACGCGAAGACCACCTTTTGCCAGGATAAGATGTAATATTTGTCTCCCTTCGAACATGGCCGTTGTGGGATCCCTTCCCGCCTTCATTTTGGGGTAAGAGGACTAAGGCCACTATAAATATAGCTTAGCCACCACCATAGAAGGGGATCGAATCAAATCCCTCCTTAGCGGCTCACACATAAGAACTGGCCTCCAGAGGCTGTTCTTCCTCTGTACTAGTTCATTCTCAGCCCACCTTGAAGCTAATCCACCACAAAGCAGGAGTAGGGTCTTACACCGCAAGGTGGCCCGAACCTGGGTAAATTGCCATGTCTCTTTCCTTTCATGTTCATCGAGCTAGGCTGTGAGGGCGTCAAGTTGGTAGGCTGGTGAGATTGAGTTCTTCGCACGCACCCCAAAGTTCAAATCTTTCGTGGGTCTATGGAGCCCTGAATCTAGCAAACCCCTCTCGCAAGCATCCGCAACTACGAAAGAAGAATTAAGATAAATCTAAGCATAGCATGAAACATGTGGATCCAAATCAGCCCCTTACGAAGCAACACATAAACTAGGGTGTAAGCTTGTGTCACTCTAGCAACCCATCATCTACTTATTACTTCCCAATGCCTTCCCCTAGGCCCAAATCATGGTGAAGTGTCATGTAGTCGCCGTTCACATAACACCACTAGAGGAGAGACAACATACATCTCATCAAAATATCGAATGAATACCAAATTCACATGATTACTTATAACAAGACTTGTCCCATGTCCTCAGGAACAAACGTAACTACTCACAAAGCATATTCATGTTCATAATCATAGGAGTGTTAATTATCATTAAGGTTATGAACATATGATATTCCACCGAATAAACCAACTAGCATAAACTACAAGGAGTAATCAACACTACTAGCAACCCACATGTACCAATCTGAGGTTTTGAGACAAAGATCGGATACAACAGATGAACTAAGGTTTGAGGGGAGATGGTTCTGGTGAGGATGTTGATGGAGATTGACCCCCTCTCGATGAGAGGATCATTGGTGATGATGATGACAATGATTTCCCCCTCCGGGAGGGAAGTTTCCCCGGCAGAACAGCTCTGCCGGAGCCCTAGATTGGTTCTGCCCAAGTTCCGCCTCGAGACGGTGGTGCTTCGTCCCGAAAGCTTCCTCTTGATTTTTTCTAGGTCAAAACCCTTCATATAACAAAATATGGGCACCGGAGGCCTGCCAAGGGGCCCACAAGCCAGGAGGGCGCGCCCCCACCCCCCACCCTTGTGGCTACCTAGTGGGTCCCCTCTGGTACTTTCTTCACCCAATATTTTTTATATATTCCAAAATAATTCTTCGTAAATTTTCAGGACTTTTGGAGTTGCACAGAATAGGTCTCTCAGATTTGCTCCTTTTCCAGTCTAGAATTCCAGCTGTCGGCATTCTCCCTCTTCATGTAATCCTTGTAAAATAAGATAGAAAAGGCATAAGTATTGTGCTATAATGTGTAATAATAGCCCATAATGCAATAAATATCAATAAAAAGCATGATGCAAAACGAACGTATCAAGTGCGAGCATAATCAAAGGAATATGCATTGAAATCCTTCCTAGATGAATGAGTATAATGGTTGAATGAGGTATGCATGTACTCATTTTTTGAACTTTTTCTGCCCGCATGGTTAGTAAGGTAGTAATAGGCAATGCTTCGATAGTTTTCTTGGGCACCCAGATAGCTTTCTTTGGGGGCCATTCCTGCTGTTTGGTCCAACATAGCGAGCAACAGCCACACCATGTTGGTTTTTGAACAGACTGTAGTTGTCCAGAGAATCATCCTAAGAGTATTCAGGGATAGGAGAGTCATATCCCGAAAGTAAAGATGGATCAAGCATTTTACTCTTGGCAGGTACCCACATAGTGCGAGGATATTGATCAGGTTCCCAGCAGGAGCCAATTTCATTCAGTTTCCTTTCGAAACTGATACCTTCTTTCCTGGGATTTTTGTGAAGAATGGATTTCTTCAGAACATCACAAAGGGTTTGATGCCCTTTGAGAGACTTGAACATTCCTATATGAAGAAGATCCTTCAACCTAGCATTCTCATTAGACACATAACCATTTTCCTCGACAGAGGGGTTAGCATTCGCAGAAGATTCAATATTTGATTCAGCATTGCTGTGCTCAAGGCATTTTAAGCAAGGTGGTATGAACACTTTAGGTTTCTCTTTGAGTTGTCGAGTGAGAAGAGAATTTTATGTGATCAAGTCATCATGAGCCTCTCTTAGGGACTCAAGTTCCTATTTCCTTTTCAGGTAATCATAGGTCAATCTCTCGTGGTCGGACGACAGAAAATCATGACAAGTTGATAGTTCTTCCATTCGTGACTTGAGAGTAGAGTGCTCTTCCGCCAACGACTAATTTTTCTCCATCTCCTCAACCAACAACCTTCAGATTTCCAGAGGGTTTTCTCAATTTTCTCAAGAGAGTTTTGTTGTATATTAGCAATTTTGATTAGTTTAGCATGGTCATCCTCATCAGAAGAATATTGATCACTTGAGTGAACCTTGTGATTGTTTGGTGGATACCTTTTCTTTCGAAGCTTTAGCCATGAAGCAGTAGGCAGGAGAATCGTCGTCGTTCGAATGATTCTCGAAGAAGTTTGATGCAAGGGTGGAGGCACATGCTATGCCAGCCATGCTAAAATCAGAATCCTCATCGGATTCATCTGCTTCATCGGAGTCAGATGACTCTTCTTCATCAGAGTCCATCTCCTTGCCGATGTAAACCTTGGCCTTGCGAGAGGTATTCTTGCGGTTGGAGGAGGACTTGGAGGGATCCCTTGAGGAAGATCTTGATGAAGACTTTGAGAAGGAGTTGTCCTTCTTCTTGAAGAACTTCTTCGTTTTGTTCTCATCATCGGAGTCGTAGTTCTTGCTCTTGCCCTTGCCATGGTAGTTTCATGAATCATATCTTCCAATGGCACGGATTTCAGCTTCCTGGAGAGGGCAGTCCAAAATGAAGTGTCCTGGCGTTTTGCACTTGAAGCGGGTGTAATCTCCTATAGGTTTTGATGAAGATTTTGAACCGCCAGAGTTGCTTGACCCTTTCTTGTGGAACTGGTTTTTCCTATGAAGGTGCTTGAATCTTTTCGCGACTAATGAGAGATCTTTGCTGATCCTTTCTGGGTCATCTGAATCTTCTTCGGCATTTCCTTCAGAGGAAGAGTCAGCCACAGCCTTGAGAGCATGATTTTTGCGGTGACTTGAGCCATAGAGATCTCTCTTTTCTTCTTCTTTTTCCTCGTGGGTGTTTGGCCTTTCCATAATGTCAGCAGAGTCGAGATCTTTGGAATTAGGTCGTTCCCTAATCATCAGAACTAGTGTGTCGAATGAACTATCAAGAGAATGTAGTAGTCTCTTCACAACTTCGTGATCAGTGATGTCTTTGGTGCTGAGACCTTGTAGCTCATTTGCAATATCACTTAGACGATCGAAAGTTTGTTGATATCTTTCATTTCCAATTCACTTGAACCGATTGAACTTCACCCGAAGAGTATCAATGTGAGCCTCTTTATGAGTTGAAACACCCTCATTTATCTTTTTGAGAATGTCCGATAATTCCTTCGCAGTTTCACAATGACGGTAGCGAAAAAATTGAGCACGAGAGAGATGGCCACCAATTTCATCTTTAGCTTAAGCATCCATCTAAATGAGTTTCTTCTCCTGGTCAGTGGGGACTTGGGGCACTTCAACCATGAATCCATTATGCACCACGTTCTACATATCATCATCAATAGCTCGGAGACGGATCTTCATCTTCTCTTTCCAGAAGGGATAGTCCATCTCATCGAAGATGGGAAACTTGAGATGCAACTTGTACCTCACTGAAGACATACTTAAACTTGACGGTGGTTAGACCAAAATGAGTAGAGTCAAGGAGTACCTTGCTCTGATACCAATTGTAGGAACGAAGTATGTCTACCAGAGGGGGTGAATGGGAGTTTTAAAATTTCTTCAGAAATCTCAAAACTCTAGGAACCCAGCAGCGGAGCGAATGAAAACAGAGTATAATGAGCGCGTACAAGCTACCGAATGGAAACTAAAAATATGCATCGAGATAAATCACATGATTGAAACTGTTCGAATGTAAAGAGAAGAAATAGAAGTAACCAGTGATGCTCGATGGCGACAAGGTATTTCGTAGACTAGTTCGTCCTTCTGCACAGGGACTACATCTGGTTGGAGGGGTTGTGACTTAACACAGAAGATAAACTCTCTTCGCCCTATTCTCCTTGACAATTGGTTTGTCAACTATGTCGATCACTCGTGGTAGATACTTCAGGCGATCTCCAAACCTTTACAGACTTCTTCTTCGAGAACCACAATTACTCTTGGTCTCTGAAGAAATTGACACCTAACCGTCTAGAGAGTTTGCAGCTCTGAAGAGTAATAGGCAGAGCGTACTAGACTTAGATTCGAGTGATGCTGAACCACTATCTAATTTTGCAGCTCTAGGGTTTTTATCTCGGTGGATTTTAAACTAAAATCACTCTGGAGAGGGGGTTTCTCAACAATCTTCTCACAATGAAACGGAGCAGCCACCGGACAACACCGATGCGGGGTGGCTATTTATAGCCGCAACCTTCCCTGGTGGGAAATGACCATTTTGTACACGCGGTCCAATCAATGGCCAACCGACACGTTCTCAATGGTCGGATTTCAAAGAGCAACGGTAACATTACTTGAGGACCAAGTAATGCTAACTCCTCGGTCAGAGACAAATCTCTCGCAACGAAGAAGATCATAGTCTCTCACTAGCAAGTATTTGCTCGTAACACAAAGAGATTTCTCTTGCAACTTTCATAGGGTATGGGTTTAGCATCAAAGAATCAAAGCTTCGAATGCTACAGTCCTCTTAATAGTACGGTGGTCCTATGACTCAATAATAAGAAGAGAAACAACGAAATAAATCCAACGTCTTCACTTTGTCTTCAATCTTCTCGATCACAGTCACTTCCTCCGGACGAGCAAACCAATTGCTTTACTTCAGCAATTTTTTAGGGGTCACTCTTGTTATCATAATCTTCAGTGATAACCTTCACTACCAGGTAGGGGATTATCTTCGGCATTTGAATCAAACTCCTCTAGATTCTAGGGACCTGTCACTCTGTGTGCACTAGCAAACACATAAGTCCCATACTTTTTATGTCAACAAGCTCCAAAACATAAGGAGGCAAATTATTGCACTAACAATACTTCTAATCGTGCCAGTGCTCTGATCTTGTCCAAATTTTCTTCTATTCCTCTATGGGATACAATGAAGCTGAGTTGTTTGCCGGATGGCACGCCGAAGACGCATTTTCCCGGATTTAACTTGATGTTGTATGTTCGGAGGTTTTTGAATGTTTCTGAAAGATCATCAATGAGCGAATTGGACTGTCTGGTTTTGACAACCACATCATCCACTTCTTCTTCGATGATTTGTGGCTCTAGGCATGTCTAAATTATTCGCTGGTAAGTAGCACCAGCGTTTTTGAACCCTAAGGGCATTGTGTTGAAACAAAATGGCCCATAGGGAGTGATTAACGTAGTAGATGCCTGATCGGATTCTTTCATGTTTTTCTGCTGATAGCCAGAGTAGACATCAAGGAAACAAAGCAAATCATGCCCATCCGTGGCATCAACGATCTGGTCGATCCATTGTAGTGGGAACAAATCCTTGGGGCATGCTTTATTGATGTCTTCAAAGTCGACGCACATGCGCATGAGTTCTCCTTCTTTGTCAACATGATCAAATTTGCCAGCCACTCTGGGTGTTTGATTTCTCGAATGAATCCGACTTCCAGCAACTTGGCCAGTTCTTCTCCCATTGCATGTCTTTTTGGTTCTGGGAACCTTCGTAGCACTGTTTAATGGGTTTGAATCACTCGATTATGTTGAGGATGTGCTCTGCGAGGTTTCTCGGTATTCCTTCATATTCGATGTGTGCCAAGCAAAAAAATCCAAACTTTCCCAAAGGAAATTACGCAGTGCTTCATCGAGCTCTGCATCTAGCCGAGTTTCGATGGAAGCAATTTCACATGGGCCACTAGGATGAACTTGGAATTTTACTATCTCATCGGCCAGTTTGAATGACATGGATTTGAATCTTTTTTCTAGAATGATGTCATCCTTGTTGATGGTTGCACGTAGTGCTATCAACACTTTGGCTGCGAGGGCCTCGATTTCTGCCTCCAGGACGAGTGCTATCGTTTTATTGTCGGCTTTGAGCGATATGGCCATGTTGTTTTGGGTTGTGATCACACCGTTTGGTCCTGCATCTTGAGCTTCATGTAAGCATAATGTGGGATGGCGTAGAATTTGGAAAACACTCCTTGTTTGAGGAGCGCATGGTAACCACTTTAGAAAGGCACGATGTTGAAGGTTAACTCCTCGATTCGGTAGTTATCAGGTGTTCCGAATATCACGTCTAATGTGATACTGATGTTGTATCATGCTTCTTTTCCTGGGATTATTACTTTGAAGGTAGTCTGACTTGGCTCAATGCGGGACTTGTCAAACTGCATTGTTTCCAAGATGTCCTCGTATGTGAGAATTAAGCTACTACCGCCATCCACCAGGACTTTAGTCAATCGACCGCTATCGATGGTGGGGTCTAGGACCAAGGCCACGACTCCTCGTCTAGGGCTCTACATCGGCTGGTCCTCCTGCCCAAAGGTGATCAGCACATCCAACCATCTGCTGTCTGAGGATACCACAAGATTAACACAGCTAGTCTCCCGAAGAGCTCTCTTTCGCTAGTTTCGTGAGGGATAAGTCTCATAAATCATTAGATTTCACCGTCCTCGGATGATTCCTCGTCCTAGATTGATGTTTTTCCTCGACTTTTCCGAGTTCCAAGGTTATCTAGGAGTTTTATTCCTCCTTTTGCCACATGTCTGATTACCCAGCATGATCGAAGCCCGTGCGTTGGATGAGTGTTTAGTGAGACAGAGTGGATCATGCATGGTTGGTCCAATAGTGCATCTAGCACCGATTTGTGTCCGGTGCCTGGCTTATTCTTCTTGCGTGCGGTTGATCGACGGGTTTTTCAGTTTTGCAGCGCTTCCGGCGCCGGTTATGACATGGGAGCCTGGCGTCATCACCTGATTATGTCAGATCCTTGTGATGCTTATCTACTAGCCAGGTGTCTTCCATGACGTAGTATCTCGTTATGATGTTAGATAGCTCAGGAACGTTCTAACGCATTGCCGAGCAAAAGTGCTAGTGATTCCTCCATCGTGGCAATTGTATCAGAACACCACTAAGGCCTCTGCGTCACAACAATATGGGATTTTGTTTTTACAAACAAGAATCTCAACATAATTGCCGGACTATCTCCATTGATTTTTGCATGACAATAGCCAAATCCCAGACATCGATGGCCCTGAGTTATCGGGGCAATACTTGACGTGGGGGTGGGTGGGAGAATGTTTTTGATTCCAGACCGATTTGTCGTCTGCTTCCTTAAGAGATCTTCCCGAGGATGATTTAACGTTATTCTTAGGACAGACCGTGCGACCCCATTGACTGGGTCGCGATGATGAGTCCTCAGATCCGAGCTACGGGCTTGGTTCGAGTAGCTGGGACTCTTATCCTATGGCGGGTGCGAAACCAGGTCTTGGGTGGCGATCGCTCGAGGGCCATCAACTAGATTTGAAGTTGAAGTGGAAGACCCAATTGCCATATTTTTTTCGTCGGGATTCATGTCCCGGCAATGGGTAGGAGTTCGAAAGTTCTCCTTCGTCTTGGTTGAGCCAAGGTTTTGATGTTCCAGTGTAGAAATGGCGCCGATACGGGTATGATTGTTGAACTATTCTTCCATCGGGCTTTTGCGACCACACAGCGGACATGCATGTGCCTCCAATGTGGGAGCTAAATCCGGGAGATCTCGGGTAGGGGGTCCCGAGTTGGTGGTCTCGGCTAGATGGTAACATGAAGTAGAGAGACACGTGTTTACCCAGGTTCGGGCCCCCTCAAAGAGGTAAAACTCTACGTCCTGCTTTGATTGTATTGATATGATGCGGTACAAAGTACAGATGATCTACCTCGAGATTGTATGAATGAGTCTAAAGATGTTGCCTCGGCTTATATGGGGACCGGGGATACCTAGGGTTACACATTGTCGGTTGCATCTAGAGATAAAACATGCCAAATATTTGAATATGGCTTGAAGTGTGCGCCAAGATTCCATCCTGAGTACGCAAAGGGTCATGGTAAAGATGGCCCATTATTCGGTGATTAGTGGGTCCGTGGCCCAGCCCATGAATGATAGACCGACGTGGTGAGTACCTCCTAATCCACGACACCTTCAGCTCGAGCTTCCATATTGGCACGAAGGCCAGACACCAATCGAGTCGATGACGTAGTCGCCGAAGCAACCAACGCAACACCTACATGCAAGAACGGTGCCGCCGCTTTGGCGCCCACACTGGCGTGAGACCGTGAACCAGTCGAGTCGATGCCTATGTCGCCCAAGCGACCATAGACAACAACACCATATGCGTAGGAGATCTCCAAAGTTGCCACTGAGGTTGTGCACTCGCCTGACCGATGATGAAACCCTAAAGGAACCCGAGCCACCGTGAAATGCCGAATGACCAGACCTCCAAGGCATTTGCCCCCAAGAGAGAAGTGGTGATGAACTTCAACGATGGTCGCTCTACAAGGTCGAAACTTAGGTTTTTATCCAAAGAGCCCAAGCCCGAGACGACAATGATGATGAAGGGACTCCATGATGACGTCTCAAAAGAGAGAACATGCCAACTGTCCTCACGCATCCAAGCCACATGACCAAGCACACTACACAGTTCGCGGCGACCAACCGCCACCTACACGGCAAGCAAAACCATTACGGTTGGCCGTCGTGGCCGCCCCGCTCTAAGAGCAACTCCAATGGGGCGACTCATTTCGTCCGTGGCCGTCCGTTTGGGTCGGTGCGGACAAAAAAGCCAGCCCAACGCGCCGACCCAAACGGACGCGCGTTCGTTTTTGTCCGCCCGCCGACCCATTCCCGACCCATTCTTAGCCTGATTTGCGTCGGTGCGGACACAAGACGGACGCGCGCGCGCTCGCTCTCTTTTCTCACCGGGCCCGCTGGTCGGTGGCACATTGGATTCACCCCCTCGCCCGCCTGCTACGTCGCCGACACCGCCGGCCATTTTTTCAGATAAAAATGGATACATAGATAGTTCTAGCGTACACAGATAAAAGAAAAGACCACTACTCGTCGCTTTCTGACTCCGACTCGGTAATGTCCTTCTCCGACGTCTGAATGTAGGCGTCAGCATGCTGCTCGTCTTCAAAGTCCCAACCCGACGTTTCTCGTAGCTTCAGTTTCAATTGAGCTGCCTACTTCCGCGAACGCTTGTCCTCCCGATAGGTGGCTCGCTCCCTCCTCCTCGCGTCCCTCTCCAACCTCCTTTGCTTGTAGAACTGACGCTCGTCGACGATGTCCTGCGGGAAGCCTCCGCGCCACACCTCCAAGGCTTCCACGTTCTTCTCCGTGATGGCGAGGCGACGCTGCCGCCTTCGGTGGACTCGACGATCCTCGTCGGTGAAAAGCCGCGGGAGAGGCGCCAGATCCTGCGCCCGCTGGCTCGACACGTTGGGAAAATTCATATCCCGACGAGGCCTCAGGAGGCGCCACGCTGCCGCGTCGTGCATGCGGGCCGCCTCCTCTGCAGTGTCGAAGGTGCCGAGGATGGGACGTTTCTCGCGAAACCAGATCTCGGAGGAGAAGGCGCCGGAGCGGCGCTCGCGGACTCCGCGAAAATCCGAAGCGCCCAGGCGGCGGATCGACATGGTGGCGCAGAGGCGGCGAGAGTGGGCAGCGGACAGAGTGTGGAGGGAGCGCCTTCTTTATAACGAGCGCCGGCCGCGGCGCGCGCGCGAACCTTTCCCGCGCGCTGGAGCGCCAAAACCAGCGCGCGCTAGGCCGCTTCCCCCCCCCCCCCCCCCCCGCGCGCGAACCTTTCGCGCGCGCTGGAGCGCCAAAATTAGGACGACAACATGATCTAAAACGCGCGCAGTCATAAAATGGGTCCGCCCGTTGGGCGCACTGTCAACCCAAAACTAAAAAAGGGCAGACGGCGGACAGGCGGTCGATCCAAACGGACAAAAATGATGTCCGTTTGGGTCAGCCCGTTGAAGTTACTCTAACCTCCAATGCAGCGCCGCCGCGACGGCAAAAGGTCCACCGGGACTTTGCCCGTGCACAAGCCTTTGTGCCCACGACACCCACACGGTTGCATCGCGGTGGCGCGTGACACCGTCTCGAGTTCTCCACAGGCAAAAGGAGCGCCAAGAAGAGCGCAATCACAAGGAGAGTACGGTGCCATAGTGCGGTGCATGCGCGCGCACGGTGGTGACCAGTCACGCACGCTCGCATACGGCGCACATGCAGGCACGTCGTAGCCCAAAATCTGAATCCCATTTCGGAACTAAAATAAAACAACCAATCGGGAGCAATCGGCGCGGAGATTCGCGCTGCGGGAACGCACGCACGCATGCAGCGCCCATATGCGTGAACAGTCACCCGTGCGTCAGTGTGTGCGTGGCGTGCAGAGCTCGTGGACAAAGTAAGGTTCAAAGTTTTCAATCAAAGAGGTAGCGTGCAGCACCGATGCGCACGAGCCCCAGCAGGCAGGCGACCGAGATTCCCTCGGGGCCGGCCGGACGGACGGAATCCCCAGTCTTCTAGTTAATCTACTGATGCTGATGTGAGTTCCAACTGCTCCGATCATGTGGCCAATAGGAGGCGGTGATGCATCCATCTCTGCCCCTCTCTCTACTTCTTTAGCCATAGCATTCGTCGGCTGCTGCTTTGCTTGGCTCGGCAGTCGGTGAGTGTATGAGGGAATATTTGTCACCTACTTATATAACTGATCAAGGACAGTTTGTTAACCGAGTGATTCACCCTGCTTAATCATTGGTGTTGATTAGTTTGTTTAATGCCGAGATGGACAAAGGGAGAGTTGATTCGGTTAACTTTTCAGTGTCCTTGTCCGGATTCTTCCTGCTTTGTTTTACCTCCTGTTTAATTGACTGGCTGTTAACTACTCTGGCGTTTGGACGACATGCGGTTTACCGGCAAGCATCAAGTAGACAATTTGTGTGTACTCTCTCCTGTAAAATAATCTCCTGGGCGTAGGTCGGTCTAGCACATGCATATGTCGGCATATGGAATTTTTTTTTTCTTGCACAAGATGTTGCAGACAATGTCGCACACATTTTGGAGCTCAATTTTGTCTTTATAAGTAATCCTTAAAAATGACCTTAGAGTTTTGGACAACGAAAATGCTAAAATCTGACACCGGATTTTAGATATGGCAAAGTAAACATTTTTTGTGGCAATTTATGTTGACACCGGGATGACAAATTTAGTTGACAAGCACGACAATTTTTCAAAAAAAATAAACAAAGGCAAATTTGCTACGGATGGTGGACTTGTGTCTTTCTTGTCCTCCATTGCATGTTTCATTTCTTTGAGAATACTGATCTCGCAAGAGATGACTGGCAGTTATTTATTTATTTTTGGGTTAAAATAAAAGCAGTAAGAGAAATAGCAGCAAAGAGAAATAAACGAAATATGAATGGGATTGTAATTTTTTCGCGAATACGCAAGATGCGTATCATTCCATTGATAGGTAGAAAACAATAGTGATAGGGTTACACGGGTATCACCTTACCACGTATACAGAGCTAGCGTGGAAAAGTGGTACATGAGCAAAATAGATGGGGGTGCTTGGCCCCAAACTAACTACCTACGAATCTGGGAGGCATAAAGTTTGCGATGTCCTTGGCCCCGGCAGATGCCCATGCCCGAGCGTCGTTCTTGATGACCTGAAGAAGGTGAGTAGCAGAGGGGTGCATGTGGTCGAAGATGCATGCATTGCGATGGCGCCAGATGGACCACGCCGTGAGTAGGTGGAGGGAGGCGAGTCCTTTCCGCATGGCCGCAGGAACCCGCCTAGTAGAATCAGCCCACCACTCGAGGAAGCAATCATCAGTGTCCGGAGGGGAGATTGGCAGCCGGCACCAGGCGAAGATCTCATGCCAGATGATCCAGGAGAATGGGCATTGTAGAAGAAGGTGATCGAGGGTTTCCAACACGTGGTCACAGAAGATGCAGCGATCATCGTGCGGCAAGCCATGGCGCGCGAGGCGGGCGGCGGACCATCAGCGATCCTAGCTTGCGAACCACGCAAAGACACAGGTCCGCAGAGGGGCCCATGTGCGCCATATGAGTTTCCAGTTGGGCACGATGGTAGAGCCAGCAAACATGGCTCAGTAGCAGGAACTCGCAGTGTAGTGCCCGAATCAGTCCACTTCCAGCGCAGCACATCGGGGTCGAGAGATAGGGTGACGGGCTACAGGGCGCGCCAAAGCTCGACGTATTGAACCATCGCAGCCGGCCCCAAGGCACCCTGGATATCTCCCACCCACGCCCTGTTGTGGAGGCCCTGAGCAACGGTTATCGTACGCCTTCGGCGCTTGGGGACCAGGGTGAGAATGGCCGGTGCCAGCTCGCAGACCGAGCGGCCCGAGAATCAACGGTCTCTCTAGAATGGGATTGTAATGACGAACCACTATCCTCCCTAGTACGATCTCCAACGTATCTATAATTTTTGTGCGTTTCATGTCATATTTATATCAACTTAGCATAATTTTGGCACAATTTTATAGCATATCTATTGGGATCAACATATCAATCCAGTGTGAGAGGCCAGTTCTTGTTTTCCATTTATTTTTTTGCTTTTGAGGTGAAAATTTTACAGACATGAAAAATCTGGAAAATATTTAGGAATTGTTTTACACCTAAAGACTCCACGAGCCAGAAGATGGAGGTCGAAAGTGTCGTGGGAATAACTCAGACACTGAGTACTAGGGTACGAACATGAGCTGACCCTAGATATGGCGTAGATGTGACACAAGTGTTTACGAGTTCAGTCCCCTCACGGTGGAGGTACAGATCCTACGTCTCGAGCTCTGGAGCTGTCTGTTTTCCTTGCATATGTATGATTACAGAGATTGTGAACCCCTGTGTAAGTGCTATGAGGCGGCTTATATAGTGTGTCGCCCCTCTATCATTCTACTTTACAGGGGAATGATGGATAAGGTTTATTACAAGTGTTATTACTGCTAACCGAAGCATTGATTACTAATAATGTATGTAGACGTGCGCCTTCGTATGTTCTAGATTCCACGCTAGGTGTTCGCATCCCTTGTCCGAGTGTTGGTGGGGTAGCCGAGTGGATGAGAAGGTAGGCAAGTGAACTGCCATCGTCCGAATGCACATAAAATGTCTGAGTGAATGATCAACATCCAAATGGAACGAGTATTGACAGTTATTTGAATGTGCTTGTGGCCCAGAGGCCTTGATGTGGGGCCCTAGGTAAGGCCCAAGATGCGTATCCCATGACCCTACCCGTAGTACATGACCACAACATTAGCCCTCGAATCGATTGAGGTTTTGTAGAACAAATTCACTAAAGACTTGATTTGTCCCGGTACCCCAAAGGCATTCGGGCCCCGTCATCAAGTTCCAGTCAAACGTGGTGTAGCAAAAATTAAACGGATTCTAGACTAGTGTGTCGGAAGGCAATCTCCAGACACCGGGGTTAAGGATACCCCGTATTTGTTAGTTCAGCTAGGGGATAAAACACCAAGTCAATCAACTATAGAAGATAGGAAAGGAGAGAATGAACACAAAAATGTTTATACAGGTTCAGGACGCCATCGTGGCGTAAAACCCTACGTCCTGTTAGTATTCCAAATAGGCTTGGAAGTACAAGTGCTTGTGTGTACAAAAGAGGTGGTCAGGGTGAGATAAGTGGTTGTCGGGGTACTAGCTTGAGCGTGGAAGTGGAGTCGTTGGTGTGTGTAGTGTTGCTTGTCCTCCGTTCGACCACGACCCTCCCCTTATATAGATCCGGGGGGTACCACACTTGGTCTGCTAAATAAATACAATGCAATGTGCAAAGAAGGTATATGGTCTGCATAGTCCACTTGCTTATGCCGATAGGTCAGTAGATAATTTGACACCACGCCGGGCGAGGCACCCAAGTGCCTACCCCGATGTGACGCCCAGATAATTAAGCTACAATAATCCTCTGTTAATGATGCCATGCCACCACTGTTACTCTTGCTAAACCTCACATGTTTCAAACACAGGTCAAATTCAAATCGCCAAAAAAGTCAAATTCTTATTTCTTCAAACTGTCAAGCAAAAATGTTCAATGGGTTGAAAATATTCGCTAACTAATTCTCATGAATGATTCAACCTCATTTGAGATATTTAATTTCCTTTGGAAATTAAAACAGTTCCAAATCAGCTTTTTCTTATACTTTTCCATTTGTGAAAAATCCAAATCAATTCAAACTCCAATCACAAACTTTTTGTGATAGTGCCAATTATTGCAATGTATTTATGTGGCCAAGTTCCACATTTTTACAAAGCTCAATTGGTAGCTCAAAATATTGCAAACAAATTCTGCAAACAGAATAAAAAAAGGCTTAACTACTATGTGTTAATGGGCTCTAGTGCCATTATGCACTTTGGCCTGTCTAACAACTTTGGCCCAGCCCAACCCCCACACCCGCGGTCGATCCCCTCCGCTCACTGTACCTCTGACCCCGTCGCTACAGGGGCAAGACCACGCCGGACCACCTCGCCGGCATCGCCGCGGAGAGGATAAGGGCGGCACCCCGGCGCCTTGGGGACGTCTCCCCTCCCACTACGCCCACTCGTTCATCTCCCTTTTGCTTTTCCCCTCCTCCAGATCCACCCATGGATGCCCATGCCGTAGTCGTTTCTTCGCCGCCCGCATTGCCAGAAGCCTCCCCGTATCAAGCCGGCAGGTCCACGGGCTCCGTCGCCTTCTGCTCCTTCGACTACACCGTTGGATCGAGTCGGGGAGCCTCTCCATCGCCTCCGTCTTCGTCGTCGGTCGTCACCGCTGCCCGGTCATGGATCCGAGCTCCGGCGCCTCCCCGGGCCTCCCTCGAGCACGCTTTGCACAACTACAGGCTTCCGGTGAGCCGCACGTCCCCTCCCCCCTTCTCCTATGCTCCCGTTGCTGAACACCACCTATAGCCACCGCCGAACGTCGCCCCATCGACGTGCTTGCTGACCCATCATCGTGCCGCTAGCATCGCCTGCACGCGCCCACGTCCGCACGCCCGTGCCCCGCGTCTATTGCTACTACTGCGCCTGCGCCCGCCTTAGCTGCGCCCCGCCTCGCCCCGACCTGCCGCCGATGCCCACGACCACGGCTGCTCACCGTTGTGCGCGCCTTCCCGCACCTAGGTGCGACTACTTCTGCTACTGCTTGCATCGCTGCACGCCATCGCCGCCCCTGCTGCCGCCGCCGCCTGCAGCCTCGCCTTCCTCCGCAGCCGCGCGGCCCCGCCACCACCGTCGTCCTGCGCTTGTTGCGCCGTGCCACCCCGCGCCGCACTGCCGACTGCGCCATGGTCGGCCCCTGCCTACTGCGGCTGCGCGCGAGCCTCGACCCGCCTCTCCTCACCGCGCTGTCCCTGGCCGGCGCCCCACTCCGGCTATGTGCGCGCCCGCCCACGTGCAGCCGCGCCCCACTGCTTCCCCCTCCTCGCGTTGCTGGCTGCAACTTGCTGTTGCCGCCGCTGCACTCGCCGACGCCCGCTGGCCGCATGTTGATTCGCGTCCCCGATGCGCCCTCACCCGTGCCTCCCGCTCCACCCCATGGCCAATGCTGGCCTCCTTTGCCCGGCCATTCCCCATGCCGCACTTGCTGCCCCTACCATCGCCACGCCGCTGCTCTCCCCATACTGCAGTGGTCGCCGCCGCCGCCCTGCCCGCGAGCCGCGCCGCCGTCGCCCCGCTGATCGCCACCCCCTGCGTTGCTTCTGCCTGTCGCGGCTGGCCGGCGAGCCACGCCGCCACCCAGGCGCCCAGCGCCGGCGCCCGTGCCCGGCTTCCTGATGTCTACTACACAACCTTCTTCTTATAGACGTTGTTGGGCCTACAAGTGCAGAGGTTTGTAGGACAGTAGCAAATTTCCCTCAAGTGGATGACCTAAGGTTTATCAATCCGTAGGAGGCGTAGGATGAAGATGGTCTCTCTCAAGCAACCCTGCAACCAAATAACAAAGAGTCTCTTGTGTCCCCAACACACCCAATACAATGGTAAATTGTATAGGTGCACTAGTTCAGCGAAGAGATGGTGATACAAGTGGTATATGGATGGTAGATAATAGTTTTTGTAATCAAAAAATATAAAAACAGCAAGGTAACTAATGATAAAAGTGAGCGTAAACGGTATTGCAATGTGTTGAAACAAGGCCCAGGGTTCATACTTTCACTAGTGCAAGTCCTCTCAACAATAATAACATAATTGGATCATATAACTATCCCTCAACATGCAACAAAGAGTCACTCCAAAGTCACTAATAGCGGAGAACAAACGAAGAGATTATGGTAGGGTACGAAACCACGTCAAAGTTATTCTTTCCAATCAATCTGTTGGGCTATTCCTATAAGTTTCACAAACAGCCCTAGAGTTCGTACTAGAATAACACCTTAAGACACAAATCAACCAAAACCCTAATGTCACCTAGATACTCCAATGTCACCTCAAGTATCCGTGGGTATGATTATACGATATGCATCACACAATCTCAGATTCATCTATTCAACCAACACATAGAACCTCAAAGAGTGCCCCAAAGTTCCTACCGGAGAATCACGACGAAAACGTGTGCCAACCCCTATGCATAGGTTCATGGGAGGAACCTGCAAGTTGATCACCAAAACATACATCAAGTGAATCATGAGGTATCCCATTGTCACCACAGATACGCACGACAAGACATACATCAGGTGTTCTCAAATCTTTAAAGACTCAATCCGATAAGATAACTTCCAAGGGGAAACTCAATCCATTACAAGGGAGTAGAGGGGGAAGAAAACATCATAGGATCCAAATATAATAGCAAAGCTCGCGATACATCAAGATCGTATCACCTCAAGAACACAAGAGAGAGAGAGAGAGAGAGAGAGAGAGAGAGAGAGATCAAACACATAGCTACTGGTACATACCCTCAGCCCCGAGGGAGAACTACTCCCTCCTCGTCATGGAGAGCAACGGGATGATGAAGATGGCCACCGGAGAGGGATTCCCCCTCCGGCAGGGTGCCAGAACGGGTCTAGATTGGCTTTCGGTGGCTACGAGGCTTCTGGCGGCGGAACTCCCGATCGATTGTGCTCCCCGATGTTTTTAGGGTGGATGGAGATATATAGGCGGAAGAAGTACGTCAGGGGGGCACGAGGGGCCCACGAGGGTGGAGGGCGCGCCCAGGAGGGTGGGCGCCCCTACCTCGTGGCCTCCTCGAAGGTCCCCTGACATGCATTCGAAGTCTTCTGGACTTCTTTCTTTCCAAAAAATGAGTTCCGTGAAGTTTTAGGTCAATTGGACTCCGTTTGATTTTCCTTTTCTTCGAAACCCTAAAACAGGGTAAAAACAGAAACTGGCACTGGGCTCTGGGTTAATAGGTTAGTCCCAAAAAATGATAGAAAAGTGTATGATAAAGCCCATATACATCCAAAACAGAAGATAATATAGCATGGAGCAATCAAAAATTATAGATACGTTGGAGACGTATCAGCATCCCCAAGCTTAATTCCTGCTTGTCCTCGAGTAGGTAAATGATAAAAACAAAAATTTTGATGTGGAATGCTACTTGACATAATTTCAATGTAATTCTTCTTAATTGTGGCATGAATATTCAGATTCAAAAGATTCAAGATAAAAGTTCATATTGACATAGAAACAATAATACTTCAAGCATACTAATTAAGCAATTATGTCTTCTCAAAATAACATGGCCAAAGAAAGTTCATCCCTACAAAATCATATGGTTTAGTCATGTTTCATTTTCGTCACACAAGAATGCTCTCATCATGCACAACCCCGATGACAAGCCAAGAAATTGTTTCATACTTTAGTAATCTCAAACCTATAAACTTTCACGCAATATATGAGCGCGAGCCATGGACATAGCACTATGGATGGAATAGAATATAATGAGGGGGGTTATGTGGAGAAGACAAAAAAGGAGATAGTCTCACATCAACGAGGCTAATCAATGGGCTATGGAGATGCCCATCGATTGATGTTAATGCAAGGAGTAGGGATTTCCATGCAACAGATGCACTAGAGCTATAAATGTATGAAAGCTCAACAAAGAAACTAGTGGGTGTGCGTCCAACTTGCTTGCTCACGAATTCTAGGGCACTTGAGGAGGCCCATTGTTGGAATATACAAGCCAAGTTCTATAATGAAAATTCCCACTAGTATATGAAAGTGACAAAACAAGAGACTCTCTATCATGAAGATTACGGTGCTACTTTGAAGCACAAGTGTGGCAAAGGATAGTAGCATTGTCCCTTCTTTCTTTTTCTCTCATTTTTAAAAAAAAAATTGGGCCTTCTCTTTTTTTATGGCCTTTCTCTTTTTTGGGCCTTCTTTTTTTATGGCCTTTCTCTTTTTTTATTCCTCACTTGGGACAATGCTCTAGAAAATGATGATCATCACACTTCTATTTATTTACAACTCAATGATTACAACTCAATACTAGAACAAAATATGACTCTATATGAATGCCTCCGGCGGTGTACCGGGATATGCAATGAATCAAGAGTGACATGTATGAAAGAATTATGAACGGTGGCTTTGCCACACATACGATGTCAACTACATGATCATGCAAAGCAATATGACGATGATGATGCATGTCATAATAAACGGAACGGTGGAAAGTTGCATGGCAATATATCTCGAAATGGCTATGGAAATGCCATAATAGGTAGGTATGGTGGCTGTTTTGAGGAAGATATAAGGAGGTTTATGTGTGACAGAGCGTATCATATCACGGGGTTTGGATGCACCGGCGAAGTTTGCACCAACTCTCAATGTGAGAAAGGGCAATGCACGGTACCGAAGAGTCTAGCAATGATGGAAGGGTGAGAGTGCGTATAATCCATGGAATCAACATTAGTCATAAAGGACTCACATACTTATTGCAAAAATCTACAAGTCATCAAAAACCTCGGCACTACGTGCATGCTCCTAGGGGGATAGATTGGTAGGAAAAGACCATCGCTCGTCCCCGACCACCACTCATAAGGAAGACAATCAAATAACATCTCATGTTTCAAATTTGTTACATAACGTTTACCATACGTGCATGCTACGGGACTTGCAAACTTCAACACAAGCATTTCTCAATTTCACAACTACTCAACTAGCACGACTTTGATATTATTACCTCCATATCTCAAAACAATCATCAAGCATCAAACTTCTCTTAGTATTCAATACTCTATATGAAAGTTTTTACTATTATTGGATGCCTAGCATATTAGGATTATTTAAGAAAATTACCATGCTATTTAAAACTCTCAAAATAATATAAGTGAAGCATCAGAGTTCATCTATTTCTATAATACCACCATCATGCTCTAAAAGATATAAGTGAAGCACTAGAGCAAATGACAAACTACTCCAAAAGATATAAGTGAAGATCAACGAGTAGTTGAATAATTATGCAACTATGTGAAGACTCTCTAACATTTAATAATTTCAGATCTTGGTATTTTATTCAAACAGCAAGCAAAACTAAATAAAATAAAATGACGCTCCAAGCAAAACACATATCATGTGGCGAATAAAAATATAGCTCCAAGTAAAGTTACCGATGAACGAAGACGAAAGAGGGGATGCCTTCCGGGTCATCCCCAAGCTTAGGCTCTTGGTCATCCTTGAATATTACCTTGGTGTGCCTTGGGAATCCCCAAGCTTAGGATCTTGCCACTCCTTATTCCATATTCCATCGAATCTTTACCCAAAACTTGAAAACTTCACAACACAAAACTTAACAGAAAACTCGTAAGCTCCCTTAGTATAAGAAAGCAAATCACCATCATAAGGTACTGTAATGAACTCATTCTAAATTCATATTGGTGTAATATCTAATGTATTCCAACTTATCTATGGTTCATACCCTCCGATACTACTCATAGATTCATCAAAATAAGCAAACAACACATAGAAAACAGAATCTGTCAAAAACAGAACAGTCTGTAGTAATCTGAATCAGACGTATACTTCTGGAACTCATAAAATTCTCAAATAAATTGCTAGACGTGAGGAATTTATCTATTAATCATCTTCAAAAATAATTAACTAAATATCACTCTCCAATAAAAAATGACAGCAATTCTCGTGAGAGCTAAAGTTTCTGTTTTTTACAGCATGATCAACAAGATTTCCCCAAGTCTTCCCAACGGTTCTACTTGGCACAAACACTAATTAAAACATAAAAACTCAATCATAACAGAGGCTAGATAAATTATTTATTACTAAACAGGAGCAAAAATCAAGGAACAAAAATAAAGTTGGGTTGCCTTCCAACAAGCGCTATGGTTTAACGCCCCTAGCTAGGCATGATGATTTCAATGATGCTCACATAAAAGATAAGAATTGTAACATAAAGGGAGCATCATGAAGAATATGACTAGCACATTTAAGTCTAACCCACTTCCTATGCATAGGGATTTTGTTAGCAAACAACTTATGGGAACAAGAATCAACTTGCATAGGAAAGGAAAACATGCATAACTTCAAAACTTTAAGCACATAGAGAGGAAACTTGATATTATTGCAATTCCTACAAGCATATATTCCTCCCTCATAATAATTTTCAGTAGCATCATGAATGAATTCAACAATATAACCAGAACCTAAAGCATTCTTTTCATGATCTACAAGCATAGAAAATTCACTACTCTCCACACAAGCAAAATTCTTCTCATGAATAATAGTGGGAGCAAACTCAACAAAATAACTATCATGCGATTGAAAATTAAGATCAAGATGACAAGTTTCATGGTTATCATGATTTTTTAAAGCATACGTGTCATCACAATAATCATCATAGATAGGAGGCATGCTTTCATCATAATAAATTTGCTCATCAAAACTTGGGGGACAAAAAAATGTCATATTCATCAAACATAGCTTCCCCAAGCTTGTGGCTTTGCATATCATTAGCATCATGGATATTCAAGGAATTCATACTAACAACGTTGCAATCATGCTCATCATTCAAATATTTAGTGCCAAATTTTTTATAGATTTCTTCTTCTAGCACTTGAGCACAATTATCCTTTCCATCATACTCATGAAAGATATTAAAAAGGTGAAGCGTATGAGACAAACTCAATTCCATTTTTTTACAGTTTTCTTTTATAAACTAAATTAGTGATAAAACAAGAAACTAAAAGACTCGATTGAAAGATCTAAATATATACCTTCAAGCACTCACCTCCCCAGCAACGGCGCCAGAAAAGAGCTTGATGTCTACAACACAACCTTCTTCTTGTAGATGTTGTTGGGCCTCCAAGTACAGAGGTTTGTAGGACAGTAACAAATTTCCCTCAAGTGGATGACCTAAGGTTTATGAATCCGTAGGAGGCATAGGATGAAGATTCTATCTCTCAAGCAACCCTGCAACCAAATAACAAAGAGTCTCTTGTGTCCCCAACACACCCAATACAATGGTAAATTGTATAGGTGCACTAGTTTGGCGAACATATGGTGATACAAGTGGTATATGGATGGTAGATAATAGTTTTTGTAATCAAAAAATATAAAAACAGCAAGGTAACTAATGATAAAAGTGAGCGTAAACGGTATTGCAATGTGTTGAAACAAGGCCCAGGGTTCATACTTTCACTAGTGCAAGTCCTCTCAACAATAATAACATAATTGGATCATATAACTATCCCTCAACATGCAACAAAGAGTCACTCCAAAGTCACTAATAGCGGAGAACAAACGAAGAGATTATGGTAGGGTACGAAACCACGTCAAAGTTATTCTTTCCAATCAATCTGTTGGGCTATTCCTATAAGTTTCACAAACAGCCCTAGAGTTCGTACTAGAATAACACCTTAAGACACAAATCAACCAAAACCCTAATGTCACCTAGATACTCCAATGTCACCTCAAGTATCCGTGGGTATGATTATACGATATGCATCACACAATCTCAGATTCATCTATTCAACCAACACATAGAACCTCAAAGAGTGCCCCAAAGTTCCTACCGGAGAATCACGACGAAAACGTGTGCCAACCCCTATGCATAGGTTCGTGGGCGGAACTCGCAAGTTGATCACCAAAACATACATCAAGTGAATCACGAGGTATCTGATTGTCACCACGGATACACACGGCAAGACATACATCAAGTGTTCTCAAATCTTTAAAGATTCAATCCGATAAGATAACTTCAAAGGGGAAAATCAATCCATTACAAGAGAGTAGAGGGGGAAGAAAACATCATTGGATCCAAATATAATAGCAAAGCTCGCGATACATCAAGATCGTATCACCTCAAGAACATGAGAGAGAGAGAGAGATCAAACACATAGCTACTGGTACATACCCTCAGCCCTGAGGGAGAACTACTCCCTCCTCGTCATGGAGAGCACCGGGATGATGAAGATGACCACCGGAGAGGGATTCCCCCTCCGGCAGGGTGCCGGAACGGGTCTAGATTGGCTTTCGGTTGCTACGGAGGCTTCTGGCGGCGGAAATCCTGATCTATTGTGCTCCCCGATGTTTTTAGGGTATATGGAGATATATAGGCAGAAGAAGTACGTCAGGGGAGGCACGAGGGGCCCACGAGGGTGGAGGGCGCGCCCAGGGGGGGTGGGCGCGCCCCCTACCTCGTGGCCTCCTCGAAGGTCCCCTGACGTGCACTCCAAGTCTTCTGGGCTTCTTTCTTTCCAAAAATGAGTTCCGTGATGTTTCAGGTCAATTGGACTCCGTTTGATTTTCCTTTTCTTCGAAACCCTAAAACAGGGTAAAAACAGAAGGGCTATGGGTTAATAGGTTAGTCCCAAAAAATGATATAAAAGTGTATGATAAAGCCCGTAAACATTTAAAACAGAAGATAATATAGCATGGAGCAATCAAAAATTATAGATACGTTGGAGACGTATCACTTCCCCAGCCATCGCTCGGGCGGGCAGCGCCCGCACAACCGTGGGTCCACCCCTTTAGCCCATGCCCGTTAGGCCTTGTGGGCCACTAACCACAGGGGCCCATGCCCCTGTTTATTAAAAAAGATTTAAAAAAAGTTTAATAAAAATTTATTAATTAATTAGTTAAACGCTTAATTAATCTTAATTAACCTAATGAACTATATTAGTTAGTTAAATCTGTAGTTAGTTAGAATAGTCAATGACAGGGGCGTCCACCCCCTGTTGACCAGTCAAATGTTGACTGGTCAACTAGGACCCTCTGGCCCACCTGTCAGTCATTGGGTGCACTTTTGTGTACCCTGTGCTGGGTGCCCCTAGCTTTTTAACAATTATTTTAGAATTAAAAATAATTTCAGAATATTGTTAAAACTTTGAAAAATCATAGAAAATAATCCGTAGCTCGGATGAAAAAGATTTATACATGAAAGTTGCTTAGATCGACGAGACGAATCGGAATACGCTCTCCATTCATTTGTCACATGCCCCTAGCATAGTGAAAATGCAACTTTCCCCCTCCATTTCATCTGTCTGAAAAATGCCAAACATCGGGAAAACATTCCCGGATGTTTCCCCCTTCGTCGGTATCGTGTAGCACCCTGTTAGAACACCCCTAGCCCTGCGTGTTAACCCCGTCATGCATCTGTATGCATTATATCCACTGTTTCTTCCTCCTCTTCTCTCTGATAGACCCCGAGACTGCTGCTGATGCCCCTGTGATCGACTACGTTGACGACGACTCTTCTTCCCTTTCAGTGGAGCTTCCAGGCAAGCAAACCCCCCTTGAGAATTTCGATATCGCCCATTTCTTTCCCTCTCATGCTTGCATTAGATCTGCTACTGCTTTCTGTATGATCCTACTCTGATGCATAGCCTGTTTTGTTACCTGCTTTCATACCTTACCTGCTTATTCTAAACTGCTTAGTATAGGTTGATTAGAGATCCATCAGTGACCCCCACCTTGTCCTAGTTGCCCCGCTTTATGTTTGATGACTCGATCAACGTGATCGATGTCCAGGCCCCGACATCGCACATCACCCCCTAGTTGTACGACTCTGCAGAGTTACCATCGAGTGCCGAGGGTGGAACCTCTTACATCACTCCTGATGGGACCTTTGTAGTGTAGCTATTCAGTCGTGATCATCGAGGGTGATTTGCTCCTTAACCACTTCCGATACGGCTCTGTCGTGCAACCCCTCATGTGTGAACCTCGAGGGTGGATCCTCTTACGTTCACCTTGATGATTACATCGAGTGGAATTCACCAGGGTGATTCCTCGGGTTTTCCCCTTGATATTTGGACACACAGATACTTGGACTTTACAACTGTTACATGAAAAGGCGGGTCGACCCTGAGGGGTACCCGTGAGCGATGTGGAGATGGGTTGACCTGGAGGGTTCCCATGAGATAATTACGAGGCGTGGCCGGGCATTCCTAGCCCTTGCCGCAAGTCCTTGAGACGGGGCAACGGGGTCACATCTTTCGTGAGTCTCTGCTTGTAACCGCGCGTTCCTAATCCACTACGATTTGGATATTTGATCTGAGGGGCCTCTGGCCTGATAGCATTAACCATCACGTGGGCATTGTATGGGCGTTCTGCGTCGTATACATCAGCCGAAGCTTATTAGACGTCAGCGACTGAGAGGCGCACGCCGGGTTGGACTGGTAGGCTCCTGCCTTTTTAAGGAGGTAGCTAGGTCTGCTCACCGGCCACCCACACAACGTGTAGGAGTTCCCGGGGCAATGGCCCAAGACCCCTGGGGGCACAGGTTTAGTCCGACGTGCTGACCTCTCTATTAGGCCTAGGTCGGGTTGCGGCGTATTGTTTGGACGAGGCCGCGCATGACCCAGGAAAGTGTGCCCGACCAGAGTTAATCGAGCGTGGTGGGTAAGTTGGTGCACCCCTGCAGGGAAGAAAACATCTATCGATAGCCTGTCCTACGGTAACGGACACTTGGAGTTGTATCCCGATCGATACAAGTAGAACTGGATACTTGAGGTGATAACTGGATAGTATGGCTCTAGGATTGCTTTCTCGCAGGGAGTCGAGAAAGGATCTCTGGCCGAGGTTGATAACGCTACTACTACTTTACATTATGTTGATCTGTACTCTTCTATATGCTACAAGATGCTTGAAGATGCTTGAAGATGCTAGTCTTCGATAGGCTAGGCTTTCCCCTTCTCTTCTGGCATTCTGCAGTTTAGTCCACAGATACAACCCATTTCCTTTGATACAGATGCATACTTAGTTGAGATCTGATGTAAGTCTTGCGAGTACTTTGGATGAGTACTCACGGTTGCTTTGCTACCTTTTTCCCCTATACCCGATTGTTGCGACCAGATGACGGATCCCAAGAGCCAGACGACACCACTGATGACTACTACTACCCCTAGGGTGCCTACTACTACGTGATGGCCGCTGATGACCTGGAGTAGTTAGGAGGCTCCCAGGCAGGAGGCCTTGCCTTTTCGATCGTTGTTGCTTTTGTGCTAGCCTTCTTAAGGCAGACTTGTTTAACTTATGTCTGTACTCAGATATTGTTGCTTCCGCTGACTCTTGTGTATTCGAGCTTATGTATTCGAGCCCTCGAGGCCCCTGGCTTGTAATATAAAGCCTGTATTATTTTAATTTGTGTCTAGAGTTGTGTTGTGGTATCTTCCCGTGAGTCATTGATCTTGATCATACACATTTGCGTGTATGATTGGTGTATGATTGAATCGAGGGCGTCACAAGTTGGTATCAGAGCCGACTGCCTGTAGGTAGCCCCCTTTCCAACTCCTTGGCCGAAGTTGAGTCTAGTCGTCCAAAACTGTTTTATTAACTTGGTTGTGTGGCATATGGGCCCACGTCGCCATTGGGTGGTATTAGGATCTTTTATTCCTCGTCTATACTCTGGGACTCTATTCTCTCTTCTATTCGGGTTAAATGAATTTACTAACTACATTAGGTTCTTGTAATGACTTTCCTCGGAGAGCCCCTTCATTCCGGATGGTTGCCTGCTTCACCAGAAGAATTCGAAGATACTCTCCGATGTTTTCTCGAGACCCTTGTGCCCTTCGCCGTTGCGACCCCTACCACCGATAAATCCTTGTGGATAACATCCTACATTTGTTGTTCATATTTTCGATCCTAGTTGCTCTTGTTGTCACAAGATACCCTGAAATTCTCTCTTTTGTTCTGAGAATACTTTGTGCCTACTGCCTTTCAGTTCTTTATCACATGATTACCTCTACTGATAATTCCTCTCACTTACCAAGTATCCGGTCATCCCCATTTGTTCATGTGTTTCACAAAATTCTTTGAAACACTATTCGATCTTCCGAAATCCTTAGTAGCCTATTGCTCTTGAAATTCTCGCCTGCTTGCATTATGGTTAATTCCATATATCTAGCAATATTCCTTAAAATCCTTTGTGATTTCCATTTTGATCCTATTGAGTCAACAGGTGTGCGCATGCACGCTGAGGGAGTCCTGGATTGGGGGGTCTCCGGACAGCCGGACTATATCCTTTGGCCGGACTGTTAGACTATGAAGATACAAGATTGAAGACTTCGTCTCGTGTCCGGATGGGACTCTACTTGGCATGGAAGGCAAGCTAGTACGGATATGTATATCTCCTCCTTTGTAATGGACATTGTGTAACCCTAGCCCTCTCTGGTGTCTATATAAACCGGAGGGTTTTAGTCCGTAGGACAACGGACAATCATACCATAGGCTACCTTCTAGGGTTTAGCCTCTCTGATCTCGTGGTAGATCTACTCTTGTACTACCCATATCATCAATATTAATCAAGCAGGACGTAGGGTTTTACCTCTATCAAGAGGGCCCGAACCTGGGTAAAACTTTGTGTCCCCTGCCTCCTGTTACCATCCGCCTAGACGCACAGTTCGGGATCCCCTACCCGAGATCCGCCGGTTTTGACACCGACATTGGTGCTTTCATTGAGAGTTCCTCTGTGTCATCGCCGTTAGGCTTGATATCTCCTACTATCATCGATAGTGATGCAGTCCAGGGTGAGACTTTCCTTCCCGGACAGATCTTTGTGTTCGGCGGCTTTGCACTGCGGGCCAATTCGCTTGGCCATCTGTAGTAGATTGAAGGCTACGCCCCTGGCCACCAGGTCAGGTTTGGAAGCTTAAACTACACGGCTGATGTTCGCGGAGACTTGATCTTCGATGGATTCGAGCCTCTGCCTTGTGCGTCACGCGGTCACGATGAGTACGATTTAGCTCTACCATCAGACAGTGTTCAGGAGATCGCACGGGCAGCCGCTCCGACCCTCAATTCGGAGCTAGTTGTGCCGTCCATGGATGGGTGGATGGACCCCGCCAAGGAGGCCTTACCCTCAGCGGCGATCGAGCCGAACATCGACCTTACCTTGCACGAGAGTCGTATTGTTAAACTGCCGGATCTTTCTCCGGCCACGGACTCCGAACCGCCTGCGCCCGTTCCTATCGAATCTGATTGGGCGACGATCATGGAGTTTACCTCCGCAGATATTTTTCAGCACTCGCCCCTTGGCGACATACTGAACACATTAAGGTCCCTCTCCTTGTCAGGAGGATCCTGGCCGAACTATGTCCGGCAGGATTGGGATGCAGATGATGAAGAAATTCGCCGCCCACCCACCACCCACTCAGTAGCCACTGTCGATGACTTAACCGACATGCTCGACCTTGACTCCGAAGACATCAACGGTATGGGCGACGATGCAGGAGACGAACAGGAACCACTGCCCACAGGGCACTGGATGCCCACTTCATCACATGACGTATACATGGTGAACACACCAAAAGAAAACAACGATGAGGAACGGAAGGACGCAACGAAGGGTTGTCCCCTCGAGAAGCAGTCAAAGCGGCGGCGTAAGCGCTGCTCCAAATCCCGCCTCGACAGAAACAATGATCATACAGACCCATCGTTAGAATAGGGTGAACCATCGCCGGACCATGGCAACACAGAGAATCAAACTGAACAACCTGACTCTGTCAAAGATAATAGTCCGGACGACCTCACACCGGACAGACACCCGGAGCAACAGAATGCCCGTCAAAGGCTTGTTGCCGCCGCGAGGAGTCTAAAAAAGCAGAAGCAAAGACTCAAGGTCGCACAAGACACACTCAGAATCAGATGGAGCAAAGTACTCAACGCAGCAGCGAAGTACGACGGTAATCTCCCCAACAAGAGCTACCCGAAGCAGAAGTTGCTACTTGAATTCGATGAGGAGGCCTTATATCCCCCGCAACCAAAAATCAAAACGACCACCTGGCCGGATAGACGTCCTCACGGCCAACATAGAGAGGCAAACAACGCCATACATAAGCCAATACGGATCCACGCGAGGGCTCGCATCAATAGGACGGCGCAACCAGATCCATCTATGGACCACGCAAGCGTGCTCCAGCATACGATGCAACACAACAAACATCCGAACAACGCGGTACACCCAGATACAGGGGTGCCACACACCCCCTATGTTTCACCGATGAGGTGTTGGACCATGAATTTCCAGAGGGATTCAAACCCGTAAACATAGAGGCATACGACAGAACAACAGACCCTGGGGTCTGGATTGAGGACTATATCCTCCATATCCATATGGCTCGAGGAGATGATCTCCACGCCATCAAGTACTTACCCCTCAAGCTCAAAGGGCCAGCTCGGCACTGGCTTAAAAGCCTCCCTGAAAACTCCATTGGAAGCTGGGAAGAGCTCGAAGACGCTTTTCGTGCAAATTTTTAAGGGACTTATGTCTGACCTCCGGATGTGGACGATTTGAGTCATATAACTCAACAGCCCGGAGAGTCAGCCCGAAAGCTTTGGAACAGGTTTCTTACTAAAAAGAACCAAATAGTTGAATGTTCAGACGCTGAAGCCTAGGCAGCTTTTAAGCATAGCGTCCGCGACGAATGGCTTGCCAGACACCTCGGCCAAGAAAAGCCGAGAACAATGGCAGCATTAACAAGCCTCATGACCCGCTTTTGCGCGAGTGAGGATAGCTGGCTAGCCAGATGCAGCACTAGCGACCCAAGTACATCCGAAGTTAGAGATGAAAACGGGAAATCACGACGCAGCAAAAATAATAAGCGCTGGAATAAAGAAGACAGCCCGAAGAGCATGGTGGTAAACGCCGGATTCAGAAGCTCTCGGCCAGGTCAGCAAAAGCCGCCCTTTAAAGGCGCCAGAGATGAACTGTCCAGCCTCAACAAAATTTTGGACCAAATATGTCAGATCCATAGCACCCCTGGTAAAACCGCTAATCATACCCACAAAGAATGTTGGGTCTTCAAGCAGTCCGGCAAGCTCAACGCCGTACAGAAGGGGGAGGATACACCAAGCGAAGACGAGGATGAGCCTCTCAAGCAAGACACTCGGGAGCAAAAGAAATTTCCACCAGAAGTCAAAACAGTAAACGTGTTACACGTGATCAAGGGGAGAAACAAAGCGGCACTCCCAGATAAATATGCCCAAGGGCCTATCACCGCGGAGTCCTGCCACTGGTCGTCTCAACCGATCACTTTTGACCATCGGGATTACTCAGCAAGTATCCGGCGTGCAGGATGGGCTGCCTTGGTATTAGACCCAATAATTGACAGATACCACTTCACACGAGTCCTGATGGATGGTGGCAGCAGTCTAAACTTGATATATCAAGACACAATCCGCAAAATGGGGATAGACCCAACGAAAATTTACCTCAGCAATACTACCGTTAAAGGAGCAACGCCAGGCCCAGGGGCTCATTGCACGGGCTCCCTGCTACTAGAAGTTATATTCGGCTTCCCTGATAACTTCCGTAGAGAAAATTTAACCTTCCACATTGCTTCGTTCCAAAGTGGCTATCAAGCACTACTTGAACGTGAAGCTCTCACTCGCTTTAATGCAATACCGCATTGCGCTTCCCTCACGCTTAAGATGCCCAGTCCACGTGGCATCATTACAGTAAATGGAAATATTGAGCGATCCCTGCACGCCGAGGAGGGTGCGGTTGCCTCGGCAGCCGCACACTACAACGGCCTCACCAACTAAAGTATTCGATAGGTCGTCCAGACCACGGACACGGTTAGACGAGTCCGGCGCAGCTATATGAAATTTGTACAGGTTTGATGGCCACACCCCTATCACAAACACAAGGGGCTCAACACGCACAAACAAGTGGCAATTTTTACTCATCTTGAAATTTACATGGTTTCTTTAAAACCTACCTTTTTGCACGACAACTTTTCACCTAAGTTCCTCTCTTTTATAGATGACCACCGTGCTACACCCGTCCAGGATATGGCACAACAGAGACACAGGCGCAGACGTGCAACAGGGACCCGTCCCAAGGATTCTTTTTAGATTAAGACCCTGCGTCAACCTTTTTTACTGTCTCTTGTTGATACACATCCCTCGGATTCTTAGTACAATTGAGAAGGATGCTAGCGTCTTGGCATGTGGCCACGTCAGAATAATGCACGTACCTGGACACCAAGGGCTTCTTACAAAGGTCACTATTTAGGCCCGGTTTATATCATAAAGACCAAATACCTTAGGGAGTGTTCGGCGTCGCGAGTTTGGCCTTATATGCATCAGCTCCGAATCATGTGTTTGGTCAAATGTTGGGTTTGCCCAGCTCCTATGTTTTGGTACCTTACGTTCCGCTCTATCGGCTAAGGTAGCACTAGGAGAACTACTGGGATTGTGCCCCGGGTCATCCGGACGAGCACCTCAGTAGAGAAAGCCGAAAACTGACTGTCAGGATATAGCGTGAGACTGGTCAACCACTCGATGACCTATCAGAATGTTAGAATTCCTCTGCCTTAACGAAGGGCTATTTCTCAGCCAGGCATGTACGCGCCCCGAATTCGGGAGAGTGCGGAGCCACCAGGGGCTATGTAGTAGCCCCACCGTCAAACTCCTATGGCTAAGTGAAAGTGTTAAAGCATTATAGTCCGGTTGCCTCGTTTGCTGTGCTATCACCTCCTTAATAGGGCCAAGACATTGGGTTAAGTGTGAACACGCGTCTTCTGCGAACACCTACGCATTATATGCGTGGGGACTGAAGCCGATGACTGCAATCTTTCAGGTTATACACATGTATACATAAACGACCGCACATGAGGCATCATATTACTTTCAGGCAAAAGTATAAACACAGCCTTAATAAATTTCATAAAAACATTGTGATTACAATGGGAATACATGTCACTCAAACATAATATTCTTCGAGCACTGGGCCTCTATCAAACGAGCACCCTCGAGAACCTATTCGAAATAGTGCTCGGCAGCCACTCGGCCTATGGCCGAACCCTGCGCCGCAACAATGGTAGCATCCATCTCCGCCCAATATGCTTTAACACGGGCAAGGGCCATCCGTGAGACTTCTATGCACGCCGACCTCTTCATCACATTGATGCACGACACCGCACCAAGGAACTGCTGCACTAAGCTGAAATAGCTGTTCGGCTTCGGCTTTTCCGGCCACAGCTGATCCACGACATACCTCATGGCGAGTCCGGACAACCTATTGAGTTCGGCCCATTCGGCTAGCTGATCAGTCAATGGAAGCGGATGCTCTGGAACGTTAAATTGCGACTAGAACAGCTTGTCCACTTCACGATCTGTTTGATCTTGGAAGTATTTGGCCACATCAACAGCGCTCGCCGCCAAGTCCATATATGCGTCTGTCGAACTCCACAGCTGATCCAGAGGGGCATATCATGGATCTCCGAACTTCCTCCGCAGCATGAAGGGCTTCCCAGCCGCAATATCCCCGGCTTCACGCAGCTCCTCCTTCTTCGCTCTCATAGCAGGGTGGGTGTCTTTGGTCGTCATCGTGGCCTTTTCAAGGTCCGTTGCCTTCACTCGGTTTTCTTCTTCAAGGAACTGGCAACGGTCGGCAGTGTCTTTTAACTTTATAGCCATCTTGGCCATTTTATCTTTGCTCTCGCAATGTGCGGCCTTCTCGGCCCTCAACTCTTCGGCCGCCTTCAAAGCAGCCGCATTACTACTGCTTGCTTGTTCTTTGGCTCGGGCAAGTTCCGCCCAAAGGGTCTCCACGGTGGCAGCTCCATCTGCAGTCACAACATATTAAAGGTACTGGCATCATGCTGCTCTTACTATGTGACATTCACCAGAAAGCATTACTTACCCTGTGCCTCATCAAGCCGCTTGTTAACAAGCTCGATGTCGGCATCTGCCACATCCAGTTGCCGCTTTAGTTCGGCAAACTCATTAGTCCGGCTAGCCACCGGAGCTTCCACCACCTGCACATTAAGGCGGTTTGGTTACTACCTGGGACTACGATCCTCTGTTCGCTGCCGTTCTCGACGAAAACTAGAGTCTCAAGGGCTACTATCTATACAGGGCACACCTAAAAATGTGTGGTACTATCAAAAAGTATCACATACCTCAACGCCTGTTAGTAGACTCATAAAGGCTTCATGCAATCCGCTTTCGGCGGATGAAATTCTTTCCATCACCGTACCCATTAATGTACGGTGTTCTTCTGAGATGGCCGCTCGCTCCAACAGCTCCCTCAGTACGTCCGACCTCATACCAGACGGTGCCGGACTCTTTTGTTTGCTCTCTTCAAGAGCTGGACGCTGAGGACTTCGGGTGACTATAGGATTATCTTCTGGCCTCCCCGGATCCGGAGAGGCCCTCAGTGACGACACTTCAAGGTCGCCCGCTTCTTGAGCGGGGGAGTCTGGGGGAGGTGTTTCGCTCTCCATCTTCTCCAGAAGAAGATCCCCGAAGACGAGCTCTGCTGAGAAGGGCTAATATCCAAACTGCTAGATAAATGCTTCGGTTATTTTCCTCAGAAGTGAAGTAGTATATCTTCACTATTAAAGTACTTTTTGATTACTTACATCTCGTTAGAGGGCAGATCCCCGTGCGGACTTTGTGCGGCAAGAGCACCCTCCAAGGCAGGACCCTCTGGTGGAGACTTCTTCTCCCGTTTGGAAACCGTGGTTTCCGGATCTTCAGGGGTAGTCCTCTTCCTTCCCCAGGGTGAGAGAATACCAGATTCCTCCCCTGGGTTATCCTCCCTCACGGAGGCTCCCATTCCCTTGGTTGGAATGGGTAGCGGTGGAGGCCCGCTTTCGCCCCCTTTATTCCCCCCTTTATCTTCCTATGAGGGCTCCAGGCAAGGTGCTAGCTCGAGCATCTTTTCCAGCACCGGATTCTCCAAGCCTTCCGGAAGGGGGACCGAACACCGGATCATCTTTGCCTTTGTTATCCAGTCCTGGTCAAAGAGCGATTTCTCAGAATGACGTCATGATAAATGAACGACGGTGTGTTCGGCTAGAGGATAACTTACTTGGTCGGCGGTGCGGTTGCTGCTCAGGCACACCTCCTCGGTAGTGTCCGGACACTCTATCTGGGGTCCGAAGAATGATTTATACATCTCCTTGTGCGTCAGGCCGAGGAAATTCTGAATAGCGCACGGTCCTTCTGGGTTGAACTCCCACATGTGGAGGGGCCGGCGTTTGCATGGCTGGATTCGTCGAACCAACATGACTTGCATTACCATAATCAAACTAAAATCTCCTTCAAAGAGATCTCGAATGCGGCTCTGCAGTACAGGCATGTCCTTGGCTGGACCCCAGCTCAGCCCTCTGTTAATCCATGACATCAATTGTGGTGGAGGGCCTGAGCGGAAAGCAGGGGCAGCCGCCTACTTGGCACTTCTGGGAGCTGTGATGTAAAACCACTTCCGTTGCCATAATCCGGACACCTCTGGAATGGAATCCTTTGGCCATGGGGCTCTAGCGATCTTGCTTATTAATGCTCCTCCGCACGCTGCATGCTGCCCCTCGACCATCTTCGGCTTCACACCAAAGGTCTTGAGCCACAGGCCGAAGTGAGGGGTAATGCGGAGGAAGGCCTCACATACGACAATAAATGCCGAGATATGGAGAAAGGAGTCCGGGGCTAGATCGTGCAAATCTATCCCGTAATAAAACATCAACCCCCTAACGAAGGGATCCAGAGTGAGGCCTAGACCTCGGAGGAAGTGGGAGATGAACACGACGTCTTCGTTGGGTTCAGGAGTAGGGACGACCTGCCCTCGGGCAGGCAGCCGATGCGAAACCTCGGCGGTCAGGTATCTGGCCTCCCTCAACTTATTGATGTCTTCTTCCGTAATGGAGGAGGGCATCCACCGGCCTTGAAGGCTAGATCCGGACATGATTGAAGGTCCGGAGCACCTGACCTGGGCTTTGGGTGTTAGAACTCGAGGCGGGGGAAGGATTCGATTGGGCACGGGAGGAAAAAAAAGTAAAAGCCTTGTCCCTTTATAAAGAGGGTGAATATCAAGCATCCTCTCTGTAGCCGTTAGGGACTTGCCTATAATCTAGGAGTCCTAGACACGGTTGGTTACCCACGACCGTATTGATGAGAATCCCGTAATTAGGGGAACACGATCTCTGCTTTGACAAGACATGTCAAAAAACTGCCTCGCGTTATGTGTAGGGCTAGTTAAAGGAAACGATTCGAATAATCACCGGGCCATGGCATAAGGTCGTGTTGCCAAAACAAGTCAGCAAATTAGATTTGTGGAAATATTATTCTCTCTACGGTGGTATGTGGAACTTATTTTGCAGGGTTGGACACTATCCTTGTATTCAAATTCTTCCGTGGTGTATTCAGAGGAGGAACCCGCCTTGCAATGCCGAAGACAATACTGCACGCCGGACTCATCGTCATTGAATCCTGGTTTAGGGGATACTGAGGGAGTCCTGGATTGGGGGGTCTCTGGACAGCCGGACTATATCCTTTGGCCGGACTATTAGACTATGAAGATACAAGATTGAAGACTTCGTCTCGTGTCCGGATGGGACTCTACTTGGCGTGGAAGGCAAGCTAGGCAATATGGATATGTATATCTCCTCCTTTGTAAACGACCTTGTGTAACCCTAGCCCTCTCCGGTGTCTATATAAACCGGAGGGTTTTAGTCCGTAGGATAACACACAATCATACCATAGGCTAGCTTCTAGGGTTTAGCCTCTCTGATCTTGTGGTAGATCTACTCTTGTACTACCCATATCATCAATATTAATCAAGCAGGACATAGGGTTTTACCCCCATCAAGAGGGCCCGAACCTGGGTAAAACTTCGTGTCCCCTGCCTCCTGTTACCATCCGCCTAGACGGACAGTTCGGGACCCCTACCCAAGATCCGCCGGTTTTGACACCGACACACGCAATAATCAGTCGATCCTTATAAATTATCTGTCCGACTCAGGCGTCACTTTGAACCTGAGCTGGTCCTCGATCAATCAAATTGGCGGTCGATTGTGCCCTTAAGTCTTTTCAACTTATCCATCCTTGATCAGAGCGTTTGCTTCTAATCCCTTGATTTGAAAATCATAATTCCTTTGCAATTGAGCTTTGAATTAGTCAATTGTTTCTACAATTTGATCTCCTTGCATTCTTTCTTCTTCTGGTTGGGTAGCGATGCTCACATCAGATCCCTTGTGGACCACCAGCTCCTCTGTTGGATTTTATCTGACAGTGTCCTTCATAATTAATAACCTTGTGAGCGTTTCCTCGGATACATAATGCCTTTGGTAATTTGTATTCTCTGATTTGGCCAACCATGCTCTACTGTCGAGCTTGTGTTGTGTACTCCTGAAGTTTGTGGCATATGTTCCTAAGATGCCCCGATGGGTTGATCCAATGCCTTACCTAATCTGTGTGAGCCCAAAAGATTTCACAGGTCATACTCATCTGGTTTTTACCAGGTAAAACTTCCAACACTTATGCCATTTTCAAAAGAGGGAGTGGATGAAAGGTTATGCATTGGAAAAGTGGGAGTCGACCTTGAACTTTGTGTTCATGCCCATGGACACGATGTAGATCCTATCATGTAAGCTTCTTGTCATAATAACTTCCTTGATATAATATCATCCAGTGTCTGTGAATTAATCCTTTGCAACCGTGGTTCTGACCATGATTGTTTTTCTTTGATTCCATTTCTCGGACAAGTTAAAGCACTTGTCTTTTGCAGATCAAGGCATATCCGCAACCTCTATTTTGATCTTCCTTTGAGTATTACCCTCCGGTACCTCGAGAATATCAAAGGACTATGTTGCTTCCTATGAGTCTTCATCTAGTATTGCTTCTCACTAATTTCAGATTTCCCTGAGATCTGAGTTATTAGTCACTCGAGGACATCGATAAGTGAATCAATTCCGCACTCCGATTCAATAACTCTGAGTAATTTTCATTGCTTATGAGTGTAGTAATCCTTCAAGTCATTCCTAGCCTGGTTGGCTATATCATTATCGTGCTAAATTTTAACTGTGATACCTGGTCCTTCTTCCTAGAGCACAATTTTCGATGATGAGCTAAGCTTACGTCCGTCTTCCTCGTCATATCATTTTGCCTTGAACAACAAGCTTGATTTCCAGTTTGTGGCGTATTCGTGGTTCCAATAACCTTTCGCTTCATCTTTCCCTAAGATTGATGCCGTCACCATTCGATTTACATCTTCATGAAATCTCTCAACAAATGTGTCATGATCATCATCAACATTCTGAGCTCTTCCAGTATATCAATTGAATTCATGATGAGAAATACAATCCTCTCCCCTCAATGATTTAGGTTATCATCGACAACATTCTTGCCCCCCCAACACAATCTTGTTAATATAAATTTTGGAAATACATCCTTTTTGACTTGTCGATGGATTATTGCTGAAACCATCGGCCACCTCCTCATCTTTTTCCTGATAAAATTGCATGAGGTGTTCCAGTAATTCCCGATGGATCCTTTGTGTTCCCAAGGTCCGACCTTTAAAAAATGACTATGTCAATGCTATCCCGAAGCATGACTGTGGTAAAACATCATTAAGAACCTTGGGGGCGCAATGCTAAATGCTTCTTGATCACTTATTCGAACACCGTTGTATGGGTAACGACATGAAATTCCTCTCCCCTTACCTAAATGGTTTGCTACTTTCTATCCTATCTTGGATGTCATGCTCTGCTAGTCCTTGGGAAGGATATACCCCCGAAATATGTGTCTAAACACATTTTCCTTTCCATTGTTCTGTTTAATCTGATGGTCACCTTTTCCTTTCCATTGTTTTGTTTAACCTTTCTGGTGATCTATATGATCTAAGCAGTAATATTCTTCCGCTTATGTAAACACCTTGCCGCACAACCTTGTCAGTAAGACCCTGTTGCTTTTGTTGATGGCATTCCGGTAACCACCGATGGACAAGAACTTTGCCTATTGGTCCGCCTTGTTCAACGAGCAGGAAAATAGTTCTCTTCGTCCCTCGCCCTTGGTACCAACGTTGTTGGCAACATAACTGACAATCTATCATCTGACATGCCTTGCTATCGGCCCCCTTTCTACTTTTAACCCACATGGTGGGCCCATAACCCACAGTTCCACAAGATCGAAATGTGACTATCATGTATACCCCTCTTTCTACAAGTTTTTCCCCACGCTTGATCTTGTATGTAATTCACGAGCCACCTTCCGAGAGATCACCAATTCTGGTATCAGACAAAATACTTATTCCCGTCGCTTTGAAACCCTTTCAAGCTCTGTTTCAGGAAACGAATGATTGCCTACCCGATTGAAGCTTCTTATTGCACCATCTTACCTTGCTCTCGATGACTTTCTTGAATTTCAACTCGAGAGATGCCTCTTTGTTATGTTCATTGAGATAGTCCCTAGGTAACTATCTTGTGTTGAGCTCAATGCTTCCCAAGTCTTTCCCCTTACTCCACCACTTAAATCTCGGGACGAGATTTCTTGTAGTGGAGGAGAATTGTGACTCCCGGATAATTAAGCTATAGTAATCCTCTGTTAATGATGCCATGCCACCACTGTTACTCTTGCTAAACCTCACTTGTTTCAAACACAGGTAAAATTCAAATCACCAAAAAAAGTCAAATTCTTATTTCTTCAAACTGTCAAGCAAAAATGTTTGATGGGTTGAAAATATTCGCTAACTAATTGTCATGAATGATTCAACCTCATTTGAGATATTTAATTTCCTTTGGAAATTAAAACAGTTCCAAACCAGCTTTTTCTTATACTTTTCCATTTGTGAAAAATCCAAATCAATTCAAACTCCTCACAAACTTTTCGTGATAGTGCCAATTATTGCAATGTATTTATGTGGCCAAGTTCCACATTTTCACAAAGCTCAATTGGCAGCTCAAAATATTGCAAACAAATTCTACAAACAGAATAAAAAGAAAATAAAAAGAAAAGGCCTAACTACTATGTGTTAATGGGCTCTAGTGCCATTATGCACTTTGGCCCGTCTAACAACTTTGGCCCAGCCCAACCCCCACACCCGTGATCGATCCCCTCCCCTCACTGTACCTCCGACCCCATCGCTATAGGGGCAAGACCACGCCGGACCACCTCGCCGGCATCGCCGCGGAGAGGATAAGGGCGGCACCCCGGCGCCTCGGGGACGTCTCCCCTCCCACTACGCCCACTCGTCCCTCTCCCTTTTGCTTTTCCCCTCCTCCAGATCCACCCATGGATGCCCATGCCGTTGTCGTTTCTTCGCCGCTCGCATTGCCAGCATCCTCCCCGTATCAAGCCGGCAGGTCCACGGGCTCCATCGCCTTCTGCTCCTTTGACTACACCGTTGGATCGAGTCGGGGAGCCGCTGCATCGCCTCCGTCTTCGTCGTCGGTCGTCACCGCAGCTCGGTCGTGGATCCGAGCTCCGGTGCCTCCCCGGGCCTCCCTCGAGCACGCTTTGCACAACTACACACTCCCGGTGAGCCGCACGTCCCCTCCCCCCTTCTCCTATGCTCCTGTTGCCGAACACCACCCATAGCCACCGTCGAACGTCGCCCCCGTCGATGTGCTTGCTGACCCATCGTCGTGCCGCTAGCAACACTTGCACGCGCCCACATCCGCGCCTCCGTGACTCCCCCGCGCCCGTGCCCCGCGTTTGTTGCTACTACTGCGCCTGCGCCCGCATTAGCTGCGCCCCGCCTCGCCCTGACCTGCCGCCGATGCCCACGACCACTACTGCTCACCGCTGTGCGCGCTTTTCTGCACCTAGGTGCTCCTACTACTGCTACTGCTCGCATCGCTACACGTCGTCGCCACCGCCTGCAGCCTCCACTACAAAAAAAAGACACATCCATGACATTTTAGGCCGAACGAATTTTTTTTCTGTCATACATATGACACTTCTATGACGATAATTGTGACAAAACCCAGTATCATCATAGATGTGGTGGGCTCCTACTTCTATGACAAAAAATCATGACAGAAAATGGGCTTTTCGTCCTGGGCGGGCCGGAGACGCAGCTGCATGACATTCTTTGGGCCGTCCATGACGGAAAAAACCATGGTAGAAGCGAGGGGGAGGAAAATTTAAGGGGAGTTCCCGGTTACGGTGGGAGGTCGGGGGCCGAGCGATGCGCGTTTCTCTCGTACACGTACACGCATGTGTGCGGGGCGTTAGCTCTAACTGAACCCGAGCGAGGCGTTGGGCTCTAACTGAACCCGAGTGATTGCACTGCAGGCTATGCGTTACTGAACCCGAGCGATCGATCGATGGATGTTAACTGAACCCGATCGAGCGATTCCTTCGCTACTGCTACTAATTAAAGCCGATTGATGCTGCCTCTGGATGAACAGTGAGCGTTATGGGGGGGGGGGGGGTTGGATGAACAGTTCCCGGTGGAGGTGGATGAACAGGACCCCGTGCTGTTGCCTCTGGATGAACAGGACCCTGATCGATCGAGCCAGTTGGGGCTGGATGAACAGGACCCCGTGGAGGGCTGGATGAATAGGACCACCCCGTGGAGGGCAGGATGAACAGTAGACGGTGGAGGGCAGGATGAATAGTAGCCCGTGGAGGGGTGGTTGAACAGGAGCCCATGGAGAGGGCTGGTTGAACAGTAGCCGGTGGAGTAGCGCACGGTGGAGGCTGGATGAACAGGAGTCCGTGGATGAATAGTCACAAGTGGAGGCTGGAGGAGGTCGACGGTGGATGAACAGTGGCTCGTGGAGGCTGGAGTGGGTCGACGGTGGAGATGAACAGTATCCCGTGGAGTCCTTTTTTGCGGTATGCCACACCCTCCCGATGAACAGGACCCCCGTTTCCACCGTAGCGCTCCAACACAAGTCCGTTTCCTCCGTTTTGCGGTACGCCACACCCCTCTCGATGAACAGGACCCCCATTTCGACCATAGGAGGTCCGTTTCCTCCGTTTTGCGGTATGCCAGACCCCTCCCGATCAACAGGACCCCATTCCGAACGTAGGAGGTCCGTTTCCTCCGTTGTGCGGTACGCCAGGCCTCGTTTCCATCGCCTGTTCTGTCCAAGCCCTCCCGATGAACACGACCACGCATTCCGTTCCGACCAAGCCGGTTGGCTCCCACGTGTTCGGTTGCCTCCAGATGAACACGACGCATTCCGTTGCCTCCCCATGAACACGACGCATTCCGTTGCCTCCCCATGAACACGACGCATTCCGTTTCCTCCCCATGAACACGACGACGACGACGTTGTTTCTCTGTTCCGACCCAGCCATGTACACGAGCCCTCACCATACGTATGCGCGAGTAGGCGTTCAAGACCCCGCCCGTATGTACACATACGTGGCCGTATTTTATTTCTTGCACCCTGGCCGCTATACGTATGTGTACATGCTACGTGCGTGCCTCTACTACGACACGTGCGCGCCTCTACTACGACACGTGCGCGCCTCTACTACGACACGTGCGCGCCGCTACATCGACCGGTATGTACATACACGTTCGCGACCAGAATGACAATGCTACGTACGCTTCGACCAGGTGGGTCCCGACTATCAGGCACTTCCTTGCCCGCGAAGATGTAGCTGGTGGGTCCCAGCAGTCAGGGGGTGAATCTTTTTTTTGCCCGGATGCACTTCCTTGCGTGCGAAGATGTAGTTGGTGGGTCCCAGCAGTCAGGGGGAAACGTTTTTTTTCGCGAAATACAGTGGCCCGTCCGGTGGGTCCCAGCTGTCAGGTGGAGGAATCATTATTTTCCGCGTAATAAGGAGGCACTTCCTTGCTGCGGCCGTGGACCCAGCTGTCAGCCTCTCCACGTACAGTCCACGTCCGATGGAAGTCGTTCCGTGACCATGCCGCGCCGAGAGCACCAGGGTAGTGGACGACAGTGAGGACTAGGAAGGGGATGACACGGAGGCAGGGAAGACTCGGCAGTTGTTTCCCATGCGGAGGGGAGTACGACTGTACGAGGGTTTACTGGTTCGTCTGCCGTCATCGGAGAATAACAGCAGGTGTAGGTGAGTAGAGAGATGGCTAGGCCAGCGATGGGAGTACGGTCGGGCGGTGAGGCCTGCGCGGCAGCACAGCCGGCCACGAGGAGGAGGGAGCAGGCAGTCCCGCCGGCGCTTGTTTGAGCGGCTGGAGCAGGAAGAGTAGAGATTGAAGAAGCACGACGGCCGTGGGATGGACATCCAACAGTCAGTGCTTGTGCGTCAACCTTTTTTAGGAAAGCCTCAAATCTGTGGAAAACAGCATACAACCCATCTGCCATTATTTCAAATAATTTATAACCCATTTGCTAATTCTTAAGGTTTTTTGGGAGCCCATATTCTTTTTGTTAGCATTACAGCCCATATTGTGGCAACGGTTAAAAAATTATACGAAATTTTGCATATTTCAGTGCAGTCCGAACTGTTTTTAATCCGAAATTTTGACTCACATTCAAACTGATTTTAAAAATAAATGTATATCAATATAAAATCCAACAAATTCTCCATGCATAAAAATTAATGTAATTTAAAATCTTGAAATAAAAAAAGATATTTGAAACTAATTGCTGGTTTGATGTGTTTTAAAAATGTACAACCCATTTCTCATTACTGATGGGCCATTTTCTCGGCCAGCCGAATGAAAGCTCTCCTCGTCTTGAAAGATTTGCAGCCCAACAGACCTGACAAAGCGACTTACTTGGCAAATCACAAAAAAACTGGGCTGTGGCCATGGACCCAGCTGTCAGCCTCTCCACGTACAGTACTCTTCCGATGGAAGTCGTTCCTTGACCACGTTGACCACGCCGCGCGGAGAGCACCACGGCGGTGGACGACGGCGAGGCCTAGGAAGGGGACAACGTGGCAGTGGAAGCTCGCGCGGAGAGGACTACGAGGGTTCACTGGTTCAGCTGCGGTGTGAGGCTGCCGTTGCCGCAGGGTCTGGCCAGCGGTGGGAATAGTAGGGGGCGGTGAGGCCTCTGCGGTAGCACAGCCGGCCACGGGAGGCAGGAGCATGCGGCACGACCGGTGCTGCTTTGGGCGGCTGGAGCAAGAAGACCAGAGGTTGAAGAAGCACTACGGCCATTGGATGGACATCGTACGGCCACTGGAGCTAGAATCGTTCATATTGACTAAGTTGACAAAGCCCTTCGTCCCCGTCAACTTAGTAGGCCCACTATACTGGGTCCCAGCTAGCAGGGGGATTATTCATTTTTTGTGCGTAATAAGGAGGCACTTCCTTGCGTGCGAAGATATAGCCGGTGGGTCCGAGTTGTCAGCGGCGGTAACTTTTTTTTCGCGAAATACAGAGGCCGTTTCGGTGGGTCCCAGATGTCAGGTGGAGGAAATCATTATTTTACACATAATAAGGAGGCATTTCCTTGCATGTGGCCATGGACCCAGCTGTTAGCCTCTCCACGTACAGTCCACTTCAGATGCATGTCGGTCGTTGACCACGCCACGCCGAGAGCACCAGGGCGGTGGACGACGGCAAGGCCTAGGAAGGGAACGACATAGAGGCAGGGAAGACGCACCCGTTGTTTTTGTTTCCCACATGGAGGGGAGTACGACTGTACGAGGGTTTACTGGTTCGTGTGCCGTCGCCGGAGAATAACAGCAGGTAAGGGTGAGTAGAGGGATGGCTAGGCCAGCGATGGGAGTATGGTGGGGCGGTGAGGCCTGCGCGGCAGCACAGCCGGCCGTGGGGAGGAGCGAGCAAGCAGTCCCGCCGGCGCTTGTTTGAGCAGCTGGAGCAGGAAGAGCAGAGATTGAAGAAGCACGATGACCGTTGGATGGACATCCAACAGTATATAGGCCATCTGTGGAAAGCCTCAAATCTGTGGAAAACAACATACAACCCATCTGCCATTATTTCAAATAATTTATAGCCCATTTGCTAATTCTTACGGTTTTTTTGGAGCCCATATTCTTTATGTTAGCATTACAGCCCATATTGTGGCCACGGTTAAAAAATTATACGAAATTTTGCATATGTCGGTGCGGTCTGAACTATTTTTAATCACGAAATTTCGAGTCACATTTAGACTAATTTTAAAAATAAATGTATATAAATATAAAATCAAATAAATTGTCGACACTTAAAAATCAATGCAATTTAAAATCTCGAAATGAAAAAAAAGATATTTGAAAATAATTGCTGGTTTGATGTATTTTAAAAATGTACAGCCCATTTCTCATTACTGATAGGCCATTTTCTCAGCCAGCCGAATGAAGCTCTCCTCGCCTTGAAAGATTTGCAGCCCAGCAGGCCTGATGAAGCGACTTACTTGACAAATCACAAAAGAACTGGGCTAACCATTTTTAGAAAGAAAAAAAACTACTGGGCTAGTCTGTGGTAAACATAAAAGAAAAGGCTGTCTAGACAGGCCAGAGTTTCCCGCACAGCCCAGTTGACACCCTGCTTCCGTCTCAAAAACAAATTAGATAAATGCCACTCCAATTATGGCGATTCAGAAAAATGCCACTGCAATTTCCAAACTTTGAAAAATGCCACTGCAATTTTTGCAAACTTTGAAAAACGCCACTGCAGTTTGCAAACTTTGAAAAACGCCACTCCAGACTTCAAAAAATGCCACTAGAAATGGCATGAAATGGCATTTTTCAAAGTTTGGAAGTTGCAGTGGCATTTCTCGGATACACCAGATTTGGAGTGGCATATATCAAATTAACCCAAAACAAAAATAACTAGGCGAGCTATTGGGTCCCTGGTGTCAGCCGCTCGTTGTGCAATTCTCTCGTTTATTGACTACGTTGACAATGGCATGGGACCCAGATGTTAGAAATCCACTAGGAGGAGCCATTTTTTTATTGGCTTGAAATAAGGAGGCAGTTCCTTGCGTACTGCCATGACCTTGGCGGGTCCCTGCTGTCATCCTCTCCACGTACAGTACCAGTTAGTCGTGCTTCAAAACTGATCGGCACGCCATTAAAAAAATAAAGGTCGATAACTAATGCGGCACCTCGGGCCAACGCGCCCAGATCGAATTCTGCACGAGAAATTACACGCCATGTTTTGTTTACATGTGGTCCCGTTCCAACATATCAGTGAGACGACATCGAGTAGTAGGAGTATTTCCGAACAGACGTGTAGGCCGGGGCGCCTCTTCGTGAACCGTGGCAAACTCTCAACCGTCCACCGACTCTTCACCTTTCCCTCTCGATTTGGAACTGCTGTCGCACGCTCTTCCTCTCCCTCCTCCATTTTCCTTCAGCCCTTCACCATTTCTTCTGCCATTGTTCGATCGTCTTCTCCATGAAGGGAATAGGCCGGAAACGACCCCGTTATTCTTGCCCCGATCTGAAAGATGACGTGGTGGAGGAACTCATTGATCGGTGCGATGCCATCACCTTGGCTAGCATGGAAGGTTCGTTCAAGCCCATTCTCGACTCAACTAATAACATCACTACAAAGAACCCAAGAGTCAAGGAGCGGTTTGATCTCCCCTATCTTCTTCGCCGTGACCCTGATGACTGGCGCCGGCACAACGGAGGCCTCGCCCTGTGCCAGTTGATGCCGCTTGATAATGATACATATGATGTTAAGATGCCATCGCTCGAGGGCAAGGCTTGGGTGGGCACAAATGGAGATTGGGTTGTTTACATTGGTTCTAACTGCGAGTGGGAACTTGTGAATGTGTACACTCGTCACTGGGTTCCACTTCCAAAAATCTCAGCACACTACCCAGAGGTTGAGCACACCAGTAATGTACGCACGTTCAAATACGATCATGGTGACTATCTTCTACGGAAAATAACAATTTGTCGAGTTCCCAACCGCTCTTGGAATTACAACAACTATCAAGTTGTTGCTATCTTCGACAAGCTTGTTGCTGTCCTTCGTGGTTCGACTCGATGGATATTGCTCAAAAATCAGTTTTTGTACACGGATGAGTACTGTGATGCAATTCAATACGAGGGCCTTGTGTTTGCTGCCACCACTCGTGGCACTATTTTTGCATGGCATCCTAGTAGTTTCGGTACGTTTGTCTTCCACCGTAATTATAATTGTTTCATCCACATGCATGCGGGTTAGCAAGTTTCCCTTTACTAATTAACCTTCTTCTTGTGTTTCCAAAGTCCTGTGAACATCCCACCACCTATACTTGAAAATTTTTATAACCAAGGGGGAGATGACAATGGTGATGATCACGAGCATGAGGACGAGCAGCGCCGATATACTTTGTGGCGCCTGGCAACTAATTCCGATGGGTCACCTCTTCTTGTGTGTATACAACCCACTGATGATGTTACTGGTAAGGAAGCAGGTGTCTCCCATGGTCGCACTCTCCGGACCTATTCCAACACTCGTTGCATGGTATTCGGGATGGATACTAGTGTGCTAGCGCCAACTCCTTCTCCCTAGCACATAATTGATAGTCTTGGAGAAAACTCGCTCTTCCTTGGACAAAACTATCCGATGATGGTGAAAGGCGATCCAACTGCTGTTGACACATTTATGAGAAGCAACTGTGTCCATACCTCAGACATTTGGGTGGTTCCCTACCCTCGTACTGATATAGTAGGCCGCTTCAGCCTAGATGATCGGTCCTGCGTTGGTCTCCAGATCGACAACAGATGGCCCATCCCAGAGAATCACTTGTGGTTCAAAGAAAGCATTTCCAATGCCGCGGAATGGTTGAGTTGAAGTTCATTTCATGGCTTGTTATTTGTTGTGTGGTGAAAACTTTAGTATTTATAACGTATCCTCGTTGTCGATGTGGGTTGATGACCTGTTGTATGTAATAAAATGATATGCCTGTGATAAACTTACTAAATTTATGAGTGGCTTTCGAGTCACTTCTCTAAATTTGTACTAGCTTCACATGCTTCGCGCGTCAGGCGGGTGTTTTTACTGTAGCCATATGTTAATGTGTTCATTGTACGTAACCAGCACATCGAATCCTCGATACTAGTATACTACTCCCTCCTTTCCGGTTTATAGGGCTTATCTCAAAATTTTAGTTTTTTCATTTTATAAGGCTCAATTTGGTTGTTCCCCATCACATGTTCAGACTTCAGGGTGCATTAAATCATTGCATGCAAGTATTAAGAGAAAACTGACCAATGCATGCACTTTATGCATGCATGCATTGCAATTAATGCATTCATAAACATAATTTTTTGAGGAAAACAAGAGCATTAATTGGGTGTTTTTGCAAACTACAAAAAATATTCCACCACTCATCATCTACCTTGGTTGGTGAGATTTTTGAATTGAGCCTTATAAACCAGAAAGGAGGGAGTATATACTAGTATGAGTAAGTAGTAGGAGTAGTAGGGTGGCATGGGCCAGAACAAGCATTCACGTCCAAGAGTACGGCACACGCCACCACCACGACATCCATCTGACACCATATTATTTCTTGGAGTCTGTGCTAGAGCAATCTCTTCAACCTCGTCGTTTCTCTAACTTCAGCCATCGCGCAGCGGGCGAGGTGGGGGTTTGCCGATAGTCGGTTTCCTTAACTGCAGTCCCACTTGTAAGGCACGCACAACCCCAAATGGACCTCCATTTTGCACGAACTCCAACGATAATTTTGACTAGAAAAGCAAGACCAAAGAAAACAAGAACCACAAGAATACATTTTACTACTCTTGTAAGTTGGATTAGTGCCTTCTCGATGCATTCATTGTTGATCTGCGGAGGCTCGATCTTGCGTGCTTCTTTCTTCTTCGAGTGTAAAGAAGTAGACGTTGCTTCCTCGCATCTAGTCTCATGTCTAGCCTCTATTCTAGTAGGAGTATCAACAAGTGCACTAATCTCATCCATAGCAGAACCGAAGATTTGGTCAGGTTCTTCCTCCTTTTGCCGACACGTGGGACATCCAGCATCCAGGTCGTGTCATGAAAGAAAATAGAGTGGTAGTTGAAGCCACGAGATGTGCATCTTGGGTTAAACTGTAAATAGAATCTTACTACTCTTGAGTAACTCCAAAAGCGGCCACCAAAGATCTTTATTGGATATGTTTTTCATCACCAGCACGTCGAGGTGAAAGATGTGCAAGTTCAGTGGGTCCTCTTGTGTTTTCACTGACATGTTGGGCCGCATGTGAGCAAACAGACGATGGGCTCCACACGTCCGCTGGCTAGCTGAGAAGAGAGACAGAGGAGGGCTGAGCACGGACTGCAAGAAATTTGTTCTATGTACCTCGATATGGCCCTGTTTGGATCATGGGGTTAGAGCTAGTTTGGGTTAGTTGAAGGCTCAAATAATCCAAAAGTATCCAAACAGGGAGGGTTAGAGTGGGTTAGTTTCATCTAACCCAACTATCTCGGTGGAGAGGTGCTTATTTGGGTTAGAGTGGGTTAGAAAATAACTCTAACTCTAACTGTGTTAGAGTATCCAAACAGGATAGGCTCGATATAGTGGGGTGGCATGGGCCATAACTCAGTAGCATTCACGTCTAGAAGTACGGCACACGCCACCCACACGAGTCCCATCCGACACCAATTTTCTTGGAGTCCATGCTACAACCATCTCTTCTCCCTCCTGTTTTCTCAGCCATCGCACGATGGACAGGGTGGGGGTTTGCCGATAGTCGGTTTGCTCAACTGCGGTCCCACTTGTAAGTGAAAATGCAAAACCGCACGCATTCCCGCTTGAGCGGCGTGCCGGACCAACCGTGTGGGGGTGTGACGCGAACACGAAAGGCTTTTCCTTTTGAACTCGTAACTTGTAAAATTTGGTTCTACTCCATGGCGCGACCAATAGATAGAAAATAACGATTTTTCCTAGAGTAATGAGAAGTTTGGTTCTGGCGCCATTCATGCATGGAGTACGTACGAAAATTATGAAGTTGATGCGAAAGGTAAGATAATTACTGTAGTATCATATACTACTACATGGATTTGACGGAAAGATAAAAATACATATGGATCCATCAACGTTCAACGACATCCTCATGCCCTAGTGCGCCGGGTCACCAACCAACGTGTGAGGAGCAGCGGCGTTGGCGGCGAGCTCAACGTGCTTCTGAACAGTGCCGTCCAAGGTTGCCCTACGCTCCAAGAAGGCCAGCGTCCTATCGTCCTCCTCTTGCATGTAGTAGTCCTTGTGGACGATTTGTGCATAGACGTGGGTGATTATGTCGATGGTGTCTTGCTGCACCAGGCGCTGCGCGGCGAGCGCGACCTCGAGGTGGACATTCTCCGGCGCGACAGCGGGCAGTCGCAGGGCCACCAATGCATCGAAGAGGTTGTTACCATAGTGGCCGTTGAGGGTGGCGGACATCGCACAGCCTGGGCGCGTCGGCTGGAGGCTTACATCAAAGTCGTCCGCAAGCTTCTTGACGACGGTGAATATGTCGAGGAAACCGGCGAGTACCTCGTTGAACAAGGAGACGAAGCTGTCGTCAAAGCGGTCCCTCGCCCTGGTGGCCTCAAGCAATACTACCTGGAGACGTTCCTCGGTGCCGGTGGACGTGGTAGTACTCCTAAATCCAGACGGTGGTGCTACTAGTACTAGTAGTACTACTACTACCAATGTAGTAGTAGGAGTACTAGCATTGTACTACCCGTTGGTCAAATTATTACGTGCTGCTCCTCACAGTGAAAGTGACAAGACCCTACGCGGAGATGACACCTGAGTATAGGCGCCGTGTTCGGCATACCATAGTCAGCCTCACTGTCTGCAGTCACTATCATCATGGCTGTAGAGCTAGCCTGCTTACAACTAGCCCTGTTCGACATAATTTCCCGTGCGTAGATGCCCGTGCCTTGCATGGAACACTAAGATTGGGGGTGGACAGCTCCGGCAGCGGCCATCGCGCCAAATTTTTCCACAGCCTTCTACTCCTAGATTGTGAGAGACAAGGAGTTCTTTGTAAATAGGGAACAAGTGCGGGCATCTTTTTGCAAAAATGGAGAAGCTTGGTTTGTATGCGTCAGATCTAGATCCGATGGCTATTGGTGAAATATGGGAGGCACAACATCATCACCAACTCAGGACCTGTTTGATTCGCAGGATTTTGAAAACACAGGAATAGGACACGGCAATATTACAAGTTTCAAACTGATATTACAAATGTTAGGAGTAATGCTGCACCTACGAAGAGGGAATTACTAGGAAGTTTACGTAAGAACTTTCGTTACTTCAGGTGGATGCAGCATTATCGTACAAACTAAAATCCACCGCCCTGACAAGTCACTAATGGGCAAATAAGTTTTCGAGTCTCTGGCCACTTGATGTTTCAAAAACAAAATTCAGCTTCTGCGGAGAAATGAGCTCCACCGTGTACCCGCGCGGGTGTGGCTGGGCACGAAGCGTGAGTACGTGCACGGTGCACCTATTCTCTTCTTGTATACGTACACCACCTATGTGGGGTTGTGTGAGAGAGATACAAACCTAGAGAGATATAGTGTGTGGGTTCTTGAGAGTTTTTTTTGTGTGGGGGGGGGGGTCAATCAAAAAATTTAACATATGCAATGTGTGTTGAATAGAGTCCTGGATATAACATATATATAGAGGGGGCGATCCACGAGAAGAGAGTGGAGGTATCATCGGCTTGAGGTGTCCATAGAATTGAAGAGAGGGATGATGTGTGTGTGTGTGTGCGCATGCGATCGATAAAGAGTGCTATCAAATTTGTGTGTACCCACGTCAAAGATATAGAGTGGCTAGCCTACTGGAACCTGAGATGGGACATGTGCAGTTTGTCTTCGTGGCATGGATACTTACCTGCAGCGCTCGACTATCAGTGTGTGGTGGGGGAAGAGGGAGGCCCAATTAACTATAGAGGTACAATGGCTGGTATATGTGTGGAGGAGGAGAGAGACCTACCTCATGTATTAAGGAGATCGATCTGCCTCATGTATTAAGGGAGATCGATCGGCATCCATGCATATGTGCAGGAGATGAATAAGGTTGGGAGAGAGACAGAGCTAGAGTGTTGGAGGGGGTGGTAGTGGAGTTGCTTCTAACAAATGGTGGGATAGGCTTGCTAGAAAAATGGAGGGCACGCCCGCAATATCAATAAGAGAGGAGATGGCTGCTTGTTGTCTGTGCACATGCGTGTGAGAGACGGGTCAGGAGGCATGCACGAATGATGAGGGGGGACGATGTGGCTGTGGTAAGCAGACATAACTACATAGGAAGATCAATCGCCCTTTGCAAGATAAAGGAGAGACATAACTTGTGAGGTACGTCAATCGATGGGGGGGGTAGTTAAAGTCGATCTAGGTATATGTTGGGAGATCGATCGGTATACATGCATGTGTGTGTTAGAAGCAAATGAGGCACGAGGAGAAGGATAGAGAGAGAGAGGGATGCATGTAGGAGGTGGTACGAGAGGCATACTATATCGAGGGGGAGGAGTGTGCGAGTACGAGAACGATGAAAAGAGTGGTGGGAGTGAGGCATGGACGGTGACAAGAGAAGAGGGGAAGCTCGTGTTTGTGCCAGGCACACCTGGCTAGAGAGGCATATCGATCGATGTGTGCCGTAAAGAAGGAGCTGGGGGCCTACACACACCATGGGTGAATGACCTGAAGTGAAAAGATGAATTTGCGCGATGGAGCTAGAGAATGATGAGGGAGGGTGAGAGGGATGCGGGCGTGTGCATGCACAAGAGAAAGTTAGCGCTAGCTACAAAGATAAGAGGGTTGTGTGGGTGTAAAAGACGAATAGAGATCATATATACTTCATTATAAAAAGCGAATTCAGATATTTGAAGAATTTATCATAGTGTTTCAAACCGATGGATGTGTGAATATATATAACGATGATACACATGGTGTGGTTATGAACATGGTATACTACATTTAATATGTTTTATCTCTACTCTTATAAAAAAATGGAGTTGTTGATGATGGTGTGCCTGCCATCCTGCATTATAGGCCGTCTGATTTATATCTGGCGGATAGCAAGGAAACTATGATGGTTGAAGTTGGCAACAATCATGATTGTAGATTCTTATTGAAATAGAGAAACGAATTCAAATTTAGTTTGAATTGCAGCGGTAGTATAGACATTTGGAATGCACTAAAATGTTGGTATGAGTAGGTTACATGCATTATACAGCAAGCGAAAAAATTTAATCGGACATAACATGGATTCATACTCCCTCCTTCCATCTATATAGGGCGTAATGAGATTTTTAAGACCGCCTTTGACTATTGACAAGATTAATAGTACATGACATGCACAATGTGAAAATTATATCATTGAAAGAACCTTTCACAGACGAATTTAACGGTGTGCTTTGTGTAAGTTGCATGTCATATATCATTGCTCTAATATTTGGTCAAAGTTAGCATCGAAAAACGCATTAGGCCCTATATAGATGGAAGGAGGGAGTAGCTTTGAATAGCATTTGTATAGTAAAACGGGGCAAGACTCTCTCTTTGTGTGGTGTGAATAGTTTTATTTTTTCGTTTTCTTTTTGGTTGAGGGAAGTGCGAATTGATTTGGTACGTACAAGTACAATATTACTACACGTTAGGCTTGTCCCTAAAATTCAACCCGCGTCTTGTTATATCCCCAAAATTCAGATATCGTGCTCCCAAAACTGGCGCCTTCACAACCCGCGCCTTGCTATCCCGAAATTACAACGCGCGCGAAAACTCCCTCCAGCTGCCAAATCCCGACACGCGAAATCCCCCTTCTAACCCTGAGCCGAAAGGGCCGCTAGTTCAAATCGGTAGGGGGTACTTTTGTAACACACCCTACATTTTGGACAAGCGCGTTCCTAAGTCATGCTTCACCCCCTCCCATCGGCCCCTTTTCACCATTCGAAATCCCAGACCGCCATAACCTCTCCGCTCCAGCCGCGAAACCCCACCCTCCTCTGTCCGCCATGTCACCGCTGCCCAGCCGGAGCCTCTTCCCCGACGACGTCGTCCAGTGCAACAACTCGACGTCCCTCGTCCACCTCCCCGGATGAGGATCCATCATCCATCTCACCGTCCCGCCGGTTCAGCCGCCCCGTCCTCCACCTCCAAGGAGCTGCTACGATGATCGCCTCGTCTATCGCCGCTGCTCCATCCCCACAGCGCCGCCTTAACCTGCTCCACCAGAACCTCAGCATCCTCACCGACTCCTCGGACGAAGCCGAGGCCTACTCGGCGCCACCAAAGAGGTTGTACACTCATCGCATCGCACCTTCTCCTTAACTCGACCTCCCGGCGCCGACGGTGATCCATCCCGCACCCCCATGGAGCGGCTACCTTGAAGCCGGCGCTGCGGGCAACATCTCCATGGTGGCTCTCCCCCAGTGCGAGGCCCCTTCAGCTGCGGCATCCATACCAGCCGGATCTGCTGCTGCTGCTCCAGCTCTCGCTCGATCGCTCGCTCGCCCAGCTGCTGCCACTGCTCTCCCCCTCGCTCGTGCTGCTGCTCTGCTCCGATTAAGCCACACTTCAGTCGACTGAATTGGCTTTTGGGTAAGTCGATTTTCAGGGGTTGGGGGGCTCGCCGGGTTAAGGAAGAACCACCCGCAGCGGGGACGGGGGCTCGCCGGAGAGGTACCCCACTATCTATCTTAGGGTTCAGGGTGGGGGGCGGGGGGCCTAGAGGGCTGGCCGGGGCGGCGGTGGCGAGTTGTTTCGGGGCAGCGAGGCGGCACTGGGGCCGCCGGCGAGGCCGGTGGTGGCTGGCGGCTTAGGGGGTGTAGGTTGAAGATGAACTACAGGCCCTCCCTAAACTACATGTCAAGTGCCTCTCTGCTACCATTGCGTTCAGTTTCGACAGTAGCATTCAGATTCCACAGTAAATTTTAGTTTCGACAGTTAAGTTCAGAGTCAACAATTTTTACCTCATCTGTTGTAGTCAGGTGGTTTTTGGTGATGTTAATTTTACATCCATTTTACATCATCTATTGGAGATGCTATTAGAATCCCACTTGAGATTGACGATGTCTGTCTTGTGCTGCTTCAGCCTTGACGTCTTATAGCTCGCCGGAGCTGCTCCAACGATAGAACGATCCGTCACAATAGAGCAGTGCCCTGGACGCCATCTACAGATTCCTCAGATCTTCCTCCACACCTCCGACAGCCACCTATGCCTCAACTGCTTCAGCGACCAACCCAATGATGCTGAGGTCGACACGGCTACGGCAAAGAGGTTGTACACTTGTTGCATCACTTATTACTATACATTCACGTCGATCCATTAGGGCTATTTTGGTTCAACGGAAAAACATCGATCCACTGGTTGTTACCATCACTCTAAATTTCTGCATGCTCTCCTTACATAATCTCACCATATTTTTTCGTATGCATGTTAGATATTGTACACAGTCATGCTGAACATGTAGAGAAAAAGAGAAGAGTTTTGCATGGCAATACAATGTCATGCAGACATCGCTCCATGGTGGGTTCAATGGCAAACCCTCCCCACCCCTCTCCAGATTGTAATCCAGAGGAAGATATCTGTTCTGAGGCGGATTCGGACGCCGCTGACCACTCCTATTTACCCCCAAGGTGTTTGCTCTACCTTGGCATGATGATGTTAGTCATATCATGCATATGTTGCCTTGCAGTGCCTACTTTTGACATCATATATGTCATCTGCTTAGTTTAGACATGTTCTGTAATGCCACCTGTTTAGTTTCTATATCATATATGCACTCTCATGTATTTTAGCCAGCCATAATATATGTGAAATGTGCAATGCCATCCTGTTTAACCAGGCATCATATATTTGAATGATATCTTGCCCATCCTTTTCTTCATTACATTTCCATTTGTCGACAATGTTTGTACATTAAACTACTCTTCCTGTGAATCAGCCATTTGGGTGGGAGATGGAAAAATCTGGAGTGAAAACAAGGCCTTCAGAGCAGACAGTGCTACCTGTCGAAGCAGATCTCTTGTTGGGTCCCGATAGCTCCTCAGAGATGGATTCAGAGACAGATGACCAGTCCTATTCCCCCACTGAGGTGTATGCTCTAACTTGGCACGGTTATACTGCTCATATCATGCATACGGTGTCTTGCATTGCATAGTTTAGACATCATATACACAATATTCAACACCATGTTCTTAGTTCAGACATCATATCGAATGCCCTTTGTTTAGCATATAAATCACATATGTGAATTAAATGATGCGATCCTGATTACTTACATAACATGTAGGTGAATTATGTCATGCGATCCTGTTTAGTTATTCATCATATCTTTGAATTATGTTATGCTATGCTATCCAGTTTAGATAGACATCATATATGTGAAATTATGTCATGCTATCCGTTTTAGTTAAAAAATATACATGTCAACTATTTCATGCCCTCTTTTTTCCACACTATCTATTGCATCTGTCTCTCATACAATGTATTTACATTCAACTATGTTTCCTGTTTATCAGCCATTTGAATTGGAGCGGGTGATGCCAGTATCTAGCGGACTAAAAACACGGTCTTCAAATAAAACAGTGCTACCTCTTCGTGGAGATAGCACCCTGGTTGTACATGCACAAGAACCAGCCCTACCACACATAACCAGAACTCTCGCAGATTGTACCCCTACTACGATGGACAGAGAACCAGCTTCACCCAATCTAACCCCAACCCCAGCCGATAGTAACCCAATTCCTGTTGACACAACACCATCTCCACCACAGAGCTCCCAAACAAGAGCAGTTAGTAAGGCAGTTCCAGTGCCCAAAGGGCCAGTACTATCATGGCAAACCCCAACTCCACCAGTTAGTACGCTTATTCCTGTGGAGGAAGCACAACCAGCTAGTCGTAGTTTAGCATCTATCGCACTTGATGTTGTTAAATGGTATGTGCGTATCTTCCCATCTTGGAAATATTATACTAAAGATGAAGGAAAATGCCAGTTGTAGGTGTTTGTCCAGGAGTTATGTGTAAGTAATGTTATTCATGGCAATTACTTTGCTTCGTCCCATACATCCTACCTCCATGATGGTTATAATACAGCAAATTTTCCCATTTTCTCTATAGAGAAGGACCAATTTGGAAACTCAGGATGAGGTAACCTGTGCTAATACCTCTGCTATCTTCAAGAATGCTTGGTGGTAGTATCGGAATTACCTGAAGAAAACGTACTTCACCGCCAAAGAAACTCATCAAATTCCCCTACGTTCTCCTGAGACACATTTACTGGATGATGACTAGGAACGCCTTGTTCTGTACTGGTCCCGAACCAAGAATGTGGTAAGGTCTATGAGCTCATTTTCTATTTTTAAGTATTATATTCTTGCGTCTTACTGTACTCTGTTCATGTAGAACAAGTGCCTAAACCTGAAGAACAACTGTTCTAATTTAAGATTCCGTTGCTACCATACGACATAGATATATGTTTGTTTGATGCTTTTATTATGTACTAGTACTTGGTAATAGAAGACTTGGTAGTTTAATCCTGTCCACCTTACTAATGAACTGGTTCACCGAAATGAGTTTCATATACTAGTACATGCTAAACTTGTTATGTGTCTGCTTGTTTCTTCTTTTAGAATGCTGACAGAATATTGGGGAAGAGTGCCTTATTAAGCAACGGTAAAGGAAGTAATGCAGATAAGGTTCAGGATAGTGACACATCCTGTCTTGGTTTAGTGTTGGAGTTACTGGCCACTACCGCTTGCACAAGCTATTCAAACTCACTTTCTGAATCAGTTCGGTTTCTTGAGTCTCAACTACAAGCTGAAAGACATCGATCAACTGTGCTGTGACAAGAAGCGGAAGGACTGCGGAAGTCCCTGGAGCATTCAGATGCATACTTTCTGGTGCAACAGCAAGCGTTGGAGGATTTTAGCGCCAAACAGGACAAAGCTAATCAGCTTGCTAAGCTTATTGCCAGCATGGTGGATACCCAGGATAACGTTTCTTGAGCTCTTCTGAAGTTGTTTCAGTTATGCTCTTGTTTTGCTGCCGCGTTTATTTGCACTGGTGGCCAATTTTGACGGCCAGTGTATATGATATGCTTCTTTGTTCCCTATATTTGCACTGGTGGCGAACTTTGATGCCCAGTGGATGTAATATGTGTAATAGCTGTGATAGCCTAGCGTTAGTTGCTTGCTTATTTATTTCCTTGTTGTCTTGTTTATTTGTTTGCTTGTAGTCATTGCAGTTCTTTTTCTGCGGTTAACTAGTGGCTGCAATAACCTATTTTTTAAAACTAGGCCACAATAACCATGGGCTAATATTTACTGTAGTGACACTAGGCCTCCTACGGGCCGTAGAAACAGTGGGCCTTCTATGGGCCGTAGAAACAATGGGCCTTCTACGGGCCGTATCATCAATGGGCATTATACGGGCCGTATGATCGATTGGCCAAACATGGGCCAATAACAGGCCGCATTATGGCCGTAAACGGGCTAGAGTTGGAATCGTCCGTTCATGGGCCGACCGTAACGGGCCATCGTTAATAGGCCGTATTTGATGACGCTATGAAAACGACCCAAAGTATTAATGGACCACAAACGGGCCAACTGTAACCATGGGCTGAATTTGGCCCACAAGCAGAAAATGACAGTAACGGGCCGTAAGTAAATGAATGCTGGAAATGAGCCCAAGAATAAATGGGCTCTGAGAAGGCCGAAAGATAACATGGGCTGGAAACGGCCCAACGGAATAACGGGTCATCAATGGGTATAAAGTGATACACTGTTCGTTATGGGCCAGTTTCACCATGGGCCGTTAATGGGTGTAAAGTGATACACTGTTCATTACGGGCCAGTTTCACCACGGGACGTTAATAGGCCAATAGTTACGTAGGGCCTCATATGGGCCGAAAGACGTCATGGGCCATACATGGGCCAGAAGTGAAAATGGGCTGGAATCTTATTGGATGGCCTAGATGACGCTACTGGGCCTAATTCGGATATGGCGTAATGGGCCTTGGGTTAGTGGGCTGTAAATGGGCTATATGCGAACAGGCCATTAACAGGCTTTCCATGGGCCGGCCCGCCACCTTTTGACCAAGTCAAACGGGCCGGCCTTTTCACAAGAATGGGCCTCTATTGGGCCGTGCCACGTGTCGACGTATCATAGGTGCCTATCTGACCCACTAACGAGCTGACACGTGTTTCGTCCGGCCAATAAGAATTTTACACATGGAAATTTCCCATTAGTCGGGGTTGTTATCGGGTTATCGGATCCAAAACCCAACCCGATAGCTTAATGGTGTTCCGTTACGGTGGATGCCACGTGTCGGTCACCCTTGACGAAAGCACTTCTATGACGCGCGATTTATCGTCATGGAAGTGGACACTTCCGTGATGATAATTTTGGTAATGTCATGGAACACTTCTACGACAGCACAGATATGACTATCTTGATTCTGTCCTAAATTTGTCATGGATGTACATGCATGACAAAAAAAGTGACCTACTGTGACAAACACGTATCATCACGGAAGTGTATTTTTTGTAGTGCTCGCCTTCCCCCGCAGCCGCCCGGCCCCGCCACCACCGTCATCCCGCGCTTGTTGCACCGTGCCACCCCGCGGCGCACTACCGACTGCGCCATGACCGGCCCCTGCCTACTGCGGCTGCGCGCGAGCCTCGAACCGCCTCTCCTCGCCGCGCCGTCCCTGGCCGGCGCCCACTCCGACTACGCGCGTGCCCGCCCGTGTGCAGCCACGCCCCGCTGCTTCCCCCTCCTTGTGTTGCTGGCTGCAGCTTGCTGTTGCCACCGCTGCGCTCGCCGACGCCCGCTGGCCGCACGCTGATCCGCGTCCCTGACGCGCCCTCACACGCACCCGCGGCTGCTCGCCTACACCACCGCGCCTCCCGCTCCATCCCGCGACCAATGCTGGCCTCCTTCGCCCGGCCATTCCCCGCGCCGTGCTCGCTGCCCCTGCCATCACCGCGTCGCTGCTAACCACGTACCGCAGCGATCGCCGCAGCCGCCCTGCCCGCGAGTTGCGCCGCCGTCACCCCGCTGACCGCCGCCCCCTGCGTCGCCTCTGCCTGCCGCGGCCGGCCGACGAGCCGCACCATGGACCACGTGACCGGCGCCGGCGCCCGTGCCCGGCTTCCCCAGCCATCGCTTTGGCGGGCAAGGCCCGCACAACCGGTGCTCCGCCCCTTTAGCCCACGCCCGTTAGGCCTTGTGGGCCACTAAGCACAGGGGCCCACGCCCCTGTTTATTAAAAAAGATTTTTAAAAAAAGTTTAATAAAAAGTTATTAATTAATTAGTTAAACGCTTAATTAACTTAATTAATTAATCTTAATTAACCTAATGAACTATATTAGTTAGTTAAATCTGTAGTTAGTTAACAGTCAATGACAGGGGGGTCCACCCCCTGTTGACCAGTCAAATGTTGACTGGTCAACTGGGACCCCCTGGCCCACCTATCAGTCACTGGGTGCACTTTGTGTACCCTGTGCTGGGTGCCCCTAGCTTTTTTAACAATTATTTTCGAATTAAAAATAATTTTAGAATATTGTTAAAACTTTGAAAAATCATAGAAAATAATCCGTAGCTCGGATGAAAAAGGTTTATACATGAAAGTTGCTTAGATCGACGAGACGAATCGGAATACGCTCTCCATTCATTTGTCACATGCCCCTAGCATAGCAAACATGAAACTTTCCCCCTCCATTTTATCTGTCCGAAAAATGCCAAACTTCAGGAAAACGTTCTCGGATGTTTCCCCCTTCGCCGGTATCGTGTAGCACCGCATTAGAACACCCTTAGACCTGCGTGTTACCCCCGTCATGCATTTGTGTTGCATCTGTATGCATTATATTCACTGTTTCTTCCCCCTCTTCTCTCCGATAGACCCTGAGACCGCTGCTGATGCCCCTGTGATCGACTACGTCGACGACGACTCTTCTTCCCTTTCAGTGGGACTTCCAGGCAAGCAAACCCCCCTTGAGCATTCCGATATCGCCCATTTCTTTCCCTCTCATGCTTGCATTAGATCTACTACTGCTTTCTGTATGATCCTACTCTAATGCATAGCCTGCTTTTGTTACCTACTTTCATACCTTACTTGCTTATTCTAAACTGCTTAGTATAGGTTGGTTAGAGATCCATCAGTGACCCTGATGACCCACAAGTATAGGGGATCTATCATAGTCCTTTCGGTAAGTAAGAGTGTCAAACCCAACGAGGGCAGAAGGAAATGATAAGCGGTTTCCAACAAGGTATTCTCTGCAAGCACTGAAATTATAGGTAACAAACAATTTTGTGATAGGATAATTTGTAACGAGCAACAAGTAACAAAGGTAAATAAAGTGCAGCAAGGTAGCCCAATCCTTTTTATAGCAAAGGACAAGACTGGACAAACTCTTATATAGAGAAAAGCGCTCCCAAGGACACATGGGAATATCGTCAAGCTAGTTTTCATCACGCTCATATGATTCACATTCGGTACTTTGATAATTTGGTATGTGGGTGGACTGGTGCTTGGGTACTGCCCTTACATGGACAAGCATCCCACTTATGATTAGCCTCTATTGCAAGCATCCGCAACTACAACAAAAGTATTAAGGTAAACCTAACCATAGCATGAAACATATGGATCCAAATCAGCCCCTTACGAAGCAACGCATAAACTAGGGTTTAAGCTTCTGTCACTCTAGCAACCCATCATCTACTTATTACTCCCCAATGCCTTCCCCTAGGCCCAAACAATGATGAAGTGTCATGTAGTCGACGTTCACATAACACCACCAGAGGAGAGACAACATACATCTCATCAAAATATCGAATGAATACCAAATTCACATGACTACTAATAGCAAGATTTCTCCCATGTCCTCAGGAACAAAAGTAACTACTCACAAAGCATAAACATGTTCACAATCAGAGGGGTATTAATATGCATATAGGATCTGAACATATGATCTTCCACCAATTAAACCAACTAGCATCAACTACAAGGAGTAATTAACACTACTAGCAACCTACTAGCACCAATCCCGGACTTGGAGACAAGAACTGGATACAAGAGATGAACTAGGGTTTTGAGAGGAGATGGTGGTGATGAAGATGTTGATGGAGATTGCCCTCTCCTGATGAGAGGAGCGTTGGTGATGACGATGGCGATGATCCCCCCCTGGAGGCAAGTTTCCCCGGCAGAGCAGCTCCACCAGAGACCTAGATTGGTTCCGCCAAGGTTCCGCCTCATGGCGGCAGAGTTTCGTCCAAGAAGAAGGCTTATGATTTTTTCCCATCGAAAGACTTCATATAGCATAAGATGGCCACCGGAGGGCCACCAGGGGGCCCACGAGGTAGGGGGGCGCACCTAGGGGGTAGGGCGAGCCCCGACCCTCATGGGCAGGGTGTGGCCCCCTAGTGAGTTTCTTCCACTGAGTATTTTTTATATATTCTGAAAATGTCTTCCATGAAGTTCCAAGACTTTTGGAGCTGTGCAGAATAGGTCTCTAATATTTGCTCCTTTTCCAGCCCAGAATCCCACCTGTCGGCATTCTCCCTCTTTATGTAAACCTTATAAAATAAGAGAGAATAGGCATAAGTATTGTGACATAATGTGTAATAACAGCCCATGATGCAATAAATATCGATATAAAAGCATGATGCAAAATGGACGTATCAACTCCCCCAAGCTTAGACCTCGTTTGTCCTCAAGCGAAAAGCCGAAATCGAAAAATATGTCCACATGTTTACAGATAGAGCTGTCGATAAAAATAAAATACAGACATGCGGGTATCATGATCATTCTTAGAACAACAACTTATATAATTCTTGTCATATGATTTCTTATGCTAGAGTAATAATTCAATCACAATTTCAAGTATGAATGGTAAACTTCATTGAAAACTAACAAACTATAATCTCAGTCATTGGAGCAATTGAAATTTATCATAACATAGGAAAGATTCAATATATAAGAGCTTTTCAGCAAGTCCACATACTCAACTATCATATAGTCTTTCATAATTGCTGACACTCACGCAATACTATGGGTATGGAGTTTTAATCGATCACAGAGAAAGATAGGAGCTTATAGTTTTGCCTCCTAATGTTTTGCCTCAAGGGTAATGTCAACAGTAATAGTTCATGAAAACTCACATCTAATTAGCCATATATACCAAGATCTTTCCAACATACTGTGCTTGCCAAAGGATAAAATGTAAAAAGGAAGGGTGAAGATCACTATGACTCTTATGCAAGGTAGGAGATAAAAGTAGAAGATAGGCCCTTCGCAGATGGAAGCAGAGGTTGTCATGTGCTTTAATGGTTGGATGCACAAAATCTTAATGCGAAAGAATGCCACTTTATATTGCCACTTGTAATATGGACCTTTATTATGCAGTATGTCTCTTTTATTTCTTCCATATCACACGATCGTATAAAGCTTATTTCTCCCACACTAATAAGTCATACATATTTAGGGAGCAATTTTTATTGCTTGCACCGATGACAACTTACTTAGAGGATCTTACTCAATCCATAGGTAGGTATTGTGGACTCTCATGGCAAGACTGGTTTAAGAGTATTGGGAAGCACAAGTAGTATCTCTACTTGGTGCGATGAATTTGGCTAGCACGAGGGGAAAGGCAAGCTCAACCATGTTGGATGATCCATGACAATATAATTTATCTTAGATGTAATAAAACATAACCCATTACGTTGTCTTCCTTGTCCAACATCAACTCTTTAGCATGTCATATTTTAATGAGTGCTCACAATCATAAAAGATGTCCAAGATAGTATATCTATATGTGAAGACCTCTCTTTCTTTATTACTTCCTATTAATTGCAACAATGACCAAAACTATGTTTGTCAACCCTCAACAACTTTTATTCATCATACTTTTTCTATGTGAGCTCACTACTCTCCATAAGACTCACATGATCTCTTTGTTTCTTTTTATTTCTTTCTCTTTTCTTTTATTCACTTAAGATCATGGCCAAATAATCAAGCCCCTGACTCAACACTAATCTTTATTATATATATAGATCACGGACTCAATTACATAGAAGAATTATAAAGCAAAACTCACAACTAGATCATACTAAGAACTTTTATTCTACTAGATCAAGATATTACCAAAAGGATCAAACTAAGAAAAAGGTAAAGATAAAAGTGATGCTGATATGATACCGGGGCACTCCCCCAAGCTTGACAGTTGCCAAGGGGAGTGACCACACCCATGTGATTATGTCTCCTTTGTTGGTGAAGAAGGTGGGGTTGTTGATGATGGATAGTCGCACATCGAGTGTAGGAGGTCTTCTAACTTGCGGATAATGCCCTTGAGTGCGATGATATGCTCCTTCAACAAAATATTTTCATGTGTGATATACTTATTTTGTATACGAGCTAACTCAATCATCTTGAAAGCTTCGATCTCTGTTGGGGTGAGAAGATTGTGATCAAGTTGAAGGGTGTCTTCATTGCCGGAACTTGGTCTTCCATGGCCTTCTTGATCCCTTCATCCTTGTTGATCTCCATGGGTTCTTCTCTCTTCAGCTCTATCTTCATTAGCCAAGTATCGTTGCCCTCATGGTTGGAGGAGGAGGGAGACGACATAATGCCTAGCCTTAACAACCCTGACAAAAAACAGCTCGAAACAAAGACAGGAGATTTTTGCGTGATCCAGGAGTCAAAACCTCTGGGGGATTATATAATGAATTTTTACCGACCAAAATATGTGTCGTGTACGAAAACAGAGTCCGGAAAGCGCACGAGGTGCCCACGAGGTAGGGGGGCACGCCCAGTAGGGTAGGGTGCGCCCTCCACCCTCGTGGAGCCCTCGTGTTCTTCCCGGACTGCCTCTTATTTTTGTATTTTTCTAAATATTCCAAAACGGAGAAATATTGCCTTAAAACTGTTTTGGAGTCGGTTTACTTACCGTACCACATACCTATTCCTTTTCGGAGTCTGAAACATTCCGGAAAGTGTCCCTTATGTATTCCTCCGGGGTTATGGTTTCAATAATATTGGTTTCAACATTTATGGGATTACCTGAAATATAATGTTTGATTCTTTGACCGTTCACCACCTTCGGATTTGTGCCTTCAAAGTTGTTGATTTTTATGGCACCGGAATGATAGACCTCCTCGATAATGTAAGGACCTTCCCATTTAGAGAGAAGTTTTCCTGCAAAAAATCTTAAACGAGAGTTGTATAGCAATACATAATCACCTACATTAAACTCATGCTTTTGTATTCTTTTGTCATGCCATCTTTTAACTTTTTCTTTAAACAACTTGGCATTTTCATAGGCTTGGGTTCTCCATTCATCAAGTGAGCTTATATCAAATAACCTCTTCTCACTGGCAAGTTTAAAATCATAATTGAGTTCTTTAATAGCCCAATATGCCTTGTGTTCTAGTTCGAGAGGTAAGTGACATGCTTTTTCCATAAACCATTTTATACAGAGACATACCCATAGGATTTTTATATGCAGTTCTATAGGCCCATAGTGCATCATCAAGTTTCTTGGACCAATTCTTTCTAGATCTATTAACAGTCTTTTGCAAAATTAATTTTAGCTCTCTATTACTCAATTCTACTTGACCACTAGACTAAGGATGATAAGGAGATGCAATTCTATGATTAACATCATATTTAGCTAGCATTTTACGGAAAACACCATGAATAAAATGTGGACCACCATCAGTCATTAAATATCTAGGGACTGCAAATCTTGGAAAATAACTTCTTGAAGCATTTGAATAGAAGTGTTATGATCAGCACTACTAGTTGGAATAGCTTCTACCCACTTAGTAACGTAATCAACAGCAACTAAAATATGTGTATAGCCATTAGAGGAAGGAAAATGTCCCATACAATCAAAGCCCCGAACATCAAATGGTTCAATAACGAGTGAATAGTTCATAGGCATTTCTTGACGTCTACTAATATTACCAATTCTTTGACATTCATCACAAGCTAAGACAAACTTACGGGTATCCTTGAAGAGAGTAGGCCAATAAAAACTAGATTGCAATACCTTATGTGCAGTTCTATCTCCAGCATGGTGTCCTCCATAAGCTTCGGAGTGACACTTGCGTAGGATCTGTTCCTATTCATGCTCAGGTACACAACGTCTAATAACACCATCTACTCCTTCTTTATAAAGATGTGGGTCATCCCAAAAGTAATGCCTCAAATCATAGAAGAACTTTTTCTTTTGCTGGTATGTGAAACTAGGTGGTATAAACTTAGCAACAATGTAATTAGCATAATCAGCATACCATGGAGCAGTATGAGAAGCATTTACGACATTTAATTGATCATCAGGAAAGCTATCATCAATAGGAAGTGGGTCATCAAGCACATTTTCTAACCTAGACAAGTTGTCTGCAACGGGATTCTCAGCTCCCTTTCTATCAACAATATGCAAATCAAATTCTTGTAGTAAGAGAACCCATCTAATAAGTCTAGGTTTAGCATCTTTCTTTTCCATGAGATATTTAATAGCAGCATGATCAGTGTGAATAGTTACTTTAGAATCAACAATATAAGGTCTGAACTTATCACGAGCAAATACAACTGCTAAGAATTCTTTTTCAGTAGTAGCATAATTTCTTTGAGCATTGTCTAGGGTTTTACTAGCATATTGAATAACGCTTAATTTCTTATCAACTCTTATCCCTAGAACAGCACCTACAGCATAATCACTAGCATCACACATAATTTCAAAGGGTAAATTCCAATCAGGTGGCTGAACAATAGGTGTAGAGACTACTGCTTTCTTAAGTATTTCAAATGCTTCTACAAAATCATCATCAAAAACAAATGGTATATCTTTTTGTAATAAATTAGTCAGAGGCCGAGAAATTTTTGAGAAGTCCTTAATGAACCTCCTATAAAATCCGGCATGACCAAGGAAACTTCTTATACCTTTGATGTCCTTGGGACATGGCATCTTTTCAATAGCATCCACCTTGGCTTTATCAACCTCAATACCTCTTTCAGAAACTTTGTGCCCCAAGACAATACCTTCATTAACCATAAAGTGGCACTTTTCCCAATTCAAGACAAGATTAGTTTCTTCACATCTCTGCAAAACTCGATCAAGGTTGCTCAAGCAATCATTAAAAGAAGATCCGTAGACGGAGAAATCATCCATGAAAACCTCACAAATCTTTTCACAAAAGTCAGAGAATATAGCCATCATGTATCTTTGAAAGGTAGCAGGTGCATTACATAAACCAAAAGGCATACGTCTATAAGCAAAAGTACCAAAAGGGCATGTAAAAGTAGTCTTTGATTGATCTTTGGCTGACACATGTATTTAAGAGAAACCAGAATAACCATCTAGAAAGCAAAAGTGTGTATGTTTGGATAATCTTTCTAGCATTTGATCGATAAAAGGTAAGGGGTAATGATCCTTTTTAGTTGCCTTATTTAATTTGCGGAAATCAATTACCATCCTATAACCTGTAATAATTCTTTGAGGGATCAATTCATCTTTATCATTAGGAACAACAGTAATACCTCCCTTCTAAGGGACACAATGGACAGGACTTACCCACTGACTATCAGCAACGGGATAGATTATACCTGCCTCAAGGAGCTTTAGTATTTCCTTTCTTACCACTTCTTTCATTTTAGGATTCAACCGTCGTTGATGATCACGAACTGGTTTAGCATCTTCTTACAAATTTATTTTATGTTGACATAGAGTGGGACTAATGCCCTTAAGATCGTCAAGAGTATACCTAGTAGCAGCACGGTGCTTCTTCAGCATTTTCAATAATCTCTCTTCCTCATGATCTCAAAGGTTAGCACTAATGATAACAGGATATATCTTTTTCTCATCAAGATAAGCATATTTAAGAGTATCAGGTAACGGTTTGAGCTCAAACATGGGATCACCCTTGGGTGGAGGAGGATCCCCTAGGATTTCAACAGGAAAGTTGTGTTTCAAAATATGTTTCTGTTTAAAGAATACTTCATCTATTTCCCTTCTTTCATTCATAAACATATCATTTTCATGGTCTAGCAAATAATGTTCTAAAGGATCACTAGGAGGTACGACAATAGAAGCAAGACCAATAATTTCATCCTTACTAGGTAATTCTTCTTCACGGGGTTGTCTACTAAATTTAGAGAAATTAAATTCATGAGTCATATCATCTAAACCGATAGTAACAACATCCCTTTTGCAATCTATGGTAGCATTAACTGTGTTTAAGAAGGGTCTACCAAATATAATGGGACAAAAGCTATCTTGTGGGGAACCTATAACAAGAAAATCAGCAGGATATTTAGTTTTCCCACACAAGACTTCAACATCTCTAACAATTCCCATTGGTGAAATAGTATCTCTATTGGCAAGTTTAATTGTGACATCAATATCTTCTATTTCAGCAGGTGCAATATCATGCATAATTTCTTTGTATAAGGAATGAGGTATTGCGCTAGCACTAGCACCCATATCACATAAGCCATGATAATAATGATCTCCTATTTTAACAGAAATAACAGGCATGCCTACCACATGTCTAGGTTTATCTTTAGCACAGGGTTTAGCAATTCTAGCAGTTTCATCACAGAAATAAATAACATGCCCATCAATATTATCAGACAAGAGATCTTTAACAATAGCAATATTAGGTTCAACTTTAACTTTCTCAGGAGGTGTATATGTTTTAATATTGCTTTTACGAACCACAGTTGAAGCTTTAGCATGATCTTTTATCCTAACAGGGAAAGGTGGTTTCTCAACATACGGAGTAGGAACAATAGGATCATTATAAGTGACAATCTTTTCTTCAACTTTAATAGGTGCAGCTACTTTTACTTCTATGGGAGGATGATATTTAAACCACTTCTCATTGGGGAGATCAACATAAGTCGCAAAAGATTCACAGAAAGAAGCTACTATCTCAGAGTCAAGTCCATATTTAGTGCTAAATTTACAAAAAACATCGGTATCCATAAAAGATTTTACGCAATCAAAACTAGGTGTCATACCTGACTCGTTACCTTTGTCGAGGTCCCAAGCTTCAGAGTTGTGTTTAATTCTTTCCAATAAATCCCATTTGAAATCAATAGTCTTCATCTTAAAAGAGCCAACACAAGAAGTATCAAGCATGGTGCGATTGCTATCAGAAAGCCGAGCATAAAAATTTTGAATAATCATTTCTCTTGAGAGCTCATGATTGGGGCATGAATATAACATTGATTTAAGCCTCCCCCAAGCTTGAGCGATGCTTTCTCGTTCGCGAGGCCAAAAATTATATATATAATTGCGATCACGATGAACAAGATGCATAGGATAAAACTTCTGATGAAATTCCAATTTCAATTGTTTGTAATTCCAAGACCCCATAGCATCACATAGCCTATACCATATCGATGCATCTCCCTTCAAAGATAAAGGGAAGACTTTCTTCTTAACAACATCTCTGGGTACACCTGCAAACTTAAATAATCCACAAACTTCATCCACATATATTAGATGCTCATCAGGATGTTTTGTTCCATCTCCTAAAAAGGGATTAGCTAGCAGTTTTTCTATCATACCCGAAGGAATTTCAAAGCAGACATTTTCATTTTCAGTAGGTTCAGTAGGTTGAGGAGCAACTCTTTGCTCTACTGGTCGGGGTGAAGATACCCTGAACAAGCCCCTCAGAGGATTACTTTCCATAGTAACAAGTGACAGTAAATTTCAGCACACTATATAAATTTTCCTTACCAAATTCCACCTACCAAAGGTGCTTCACTGCCCGGCAATGGCACCAGAAAAGAGTCTTGATGACCCACAAGTATAGGGGATCTATCGTAGTCCTTTCCATAAGTAAGAGTGTCGAACCCAATGAGGAGCAGAAGGAAATGATAAGCGGTTTCCAGCAAGGTATTCTCTGCAAGTACTGAAATAAGTGGTAACAGATAGTTTTGTGATAGGATAATTTGTAACGAGCAACAAGTAACAAAGGTAAATAAAGTGCAGCAAGGTGGCCCAATCCTTTTTGTAGCAAAGGACAAGCATGGACAAACTCTTATATAGAGAAAAGCGCTCCCGAGGACACATGGGAATATCGTCAAGCTAGTTTTCATCACGGTCATATGATTCGCGTTGGTACTTTGATAATTTGGTATGTGGGTGGACCAGTGCTTGGGTACTGCCCTTAGTTGGACAAGCATCCCACTTATGATTAACCTCTATTGCAAGCATCCGCAACTACAACAAAAGTATTAAGGCAAACCTAACCATAGCATGAAACATATGGATCCAAATCAGCCCCTTACGAAGCAACGCATAAACTAGGGTTTAAGCTTATGTCATTCTAGCAACCCATCATCTACTTATTACTCCCCAATGCCTTCCCCTAGGCCCAAACAATGGTGAAGTATCGTGTAGTCGATGTTCACATAATACCACTAGAGGAGAGACAACATACATCTCATCAAAATATCGAACGAATACCAAATTGACATGACTACTAATAGCAAGACTTCTCCCATGTCCTCAAGAACAAAAGTAACTACTTACAAAGCATAAACATGTTCATAATCAGAGGGGTATTAATATGCATATAGGATCTGAACATATGATCTTCCACTAATTAAACCAACTAGCATCAACTACAAGGAGTAATTAACACTACTAGCAACCTACTAGCACCAATCCCAGACTTGGAGACAAGAATTGGATACAAGAGATAAACTAGGGTTTTGAGAGGAGATGGTGTTGATGAAGATGTTGATGGAGATTGCCCTCTCCTGATGAGAGGAGCGTTGGTCATGACGATGGTGATGATTCCCCACCCCCTCGGAGGGAAGTTTCCCCAACAGAACAGCTTCGCCAGAGCCCTAGATTGGTTCCGCCAAGGTTCCGCCTCGTGGAGGCGGAGTTTCGTCCGAGAAGAAGGCTTATGATTTTTCCCATCGAAAGACTTCATATAGCAGAAGATGGCCACCGGAGGGCCACCAGGGGGCCCACAAGGTAGGGGGCGCGCCCAGGGGGGTAGGGCGCACCCCCACCCTCGTGGGCAGGGTGTGGCCCCCTGGTGAATTTCTTCCACTGAGTATTTTTTATATATTCTAAAAACATCTTCCGTGAAGTTTCAGGACTTTTGGAGCTATGCAGAATAGGTCTCTAATATTTGCTCCTTTTCCAGCCCAGAATCCCAGTTGCTGGCATTCTCCCTCTTTATGTAAACTTGTAAAATAAGTGGGAATCGGCATAAGTATTGTGACATAATGTGTAATAACGGCCCATAATGCAATAAATATCTATATAAAAGCATGATGCAAAATGGACGTATCAGACCCCCACCTTGTCCTAGTTGCCCTGCTTTATGTTCGATGACTCGATCAACGTGATCGACGTCCAGGCCCCGACACCGCACATCATCCCCCTAGTTGTACGACTCTGTAGAGTTACCATCGAGTGCCGAGGGTGGAACCTCTTACATCACTCCTGATGGGACCTCTGTAGTGTAGCTATTCGTCCGTGGTCATCGAGGGTGATTTCCTCTTTAACCACTTCTGATATGGCTCTGGCGTGTAACCCCTCAAGTGTGAACCTCGAGGGTGGATCCTCTTACGTTCACCTTGATGATTACATCGAGTGGAATTCACCGGGGGTGATTCATTTGGTTTTCCCCTTGATGTTTGGACACACAGATACTTGGACTTTACAACTATTACTTGAAAAGGCGGGTCGACCCTGAGGGGTACCCGCGAGTGATGTGGAGACGGGTTGACCTGGAGGGTGCCTGTGAGATAATTACCAGGCGTGGCCGGGCATTCCTAGCCCTTGCCGCAAGTCCTCGAGACGGGGCAATGGTGTCACATCTTTCGTAAGTCTCTGCTTGTAACCACCCATTCCTAATCCACTACGATTTGGATATTTGATCCGAGGGGCCTCTGGCCTGATAGCACTAACCATCACGTGGGCATTGTATGGGTGTTCTGCGTCGTATACATCAGCCGAAGCTTATTAGACATCAGCGACTGAGCGGCGCGCGCCGGGTTGGACTGGTAAAGCTCCTGCCTTTTTAAGGAGGTAGCTAGGTCTGCTCACCGGCTACCCACGCAACGCGTAGGAGTTCCCGGGGCAATGGCCCAAGACCCCTGGGGGCATAGGTTTAGTCCGACGTGCTGACCTCTCTATTAAGCCTAGGTCGGGTTGCGGCGTATTGTTTGGCCGAGGCCGGGCATTACCCAGGAAAGTGTGTCCGGCTAGAGTTAATCAAGTGTGGTGGGTAAGTTGGTGCACCCCTGCAGGGAAGAAAACATCTATTGATAGCATGTCCTACGATAACGGACACTTGGAGTTGTATCCCGATCAATACAAGTAGAACTGGATACAAGTAGTTAGGAGGCTCCCAGGCAGGAGGCCTTGCCTTTTCGATCGTTGTTGCTTTTGTGCTAGCGTTCTTAAGGCATACTTGTTTAACTTATGTATGTACTCAGATATTGTTGCTTCCGCTGACTCTTGTGTACTCGAGCTTATGTATTCGAGACCTCGAGGCCCCTGGCTTGTAATATAAAGCTTCTATTATTTTAATTTGCGTCTAGAGTTGTGTTGTCATATCATCCCGTGAGTCCTTGATCTTGATCGTACACATTTGCGTGTATGATTAGTGTATGATTGAATCGAGGGCATCACACCCGACGTGACACACCACAACGCCCTTCCATCTCTTTATTCCTTGCCAGCGTCATGTCTTGTCTCATGCCCCTCAGGTCGTCGCGATGATGGGCCTATGCCTAGCCCTGCACCGGACTACTCTTATAGCCTGGTCGGGCATTTAAAGCATGGTCGATGGAGTGTGCCGCAAGGCCAGCTCCTCTGGCCGACGCGTGTCCTGCCAGCTCGGGGAAACAGCCCCCGGGTGCGTCATGGCTGACGTCCTGGCTCTCCTCGGGGATCTTCTGTGGTAGATCTTCCTTCGCCCCACACCTGTATTATAATCTCTTCGAGTTCATCTTTTTATCGTGCCACTGTGATTTATATTTTAAGATATTACTGAGTGAATTTAGGGCCGAGCGGGCGCGTATGTACAACATATTGGCCATACCCCATGTTTTAATGTTCCGTCAGTTGCCCCCGGGCCCGTGCGCGATGTTCTTTGATTGTGGTCAAAGGAGAGGGCGTGCATTCGAATCTCGATGAGGGTGGGCCTAGTAAGAAGTAATAGGTACATTCACATTTATGCCACTAAGGTGTCAAAAAAACATTTATGCCACTAATTTGCACCCACTCTTAGATTTACCCCTAACTTTATGATGTCCTCAAATTTTCCCCCAACAAGCATTTTAGCTCAGGAGAATGCCCTTCCAGCTGGTCAAACTTGTTTGACCAAATCTTTAAAAAATCATAACAAATTCATATGAACTCAGAAAAATGCAAATAAGATATCAAAATGTTCTCAGTTCATATGAACTTTAAATAGTTTTTTAATGTTATGAACATTTTGATATCTTATTTTCAATTCTTCTAAGTTCATATGAATTTGTATGAATTTTCAAAGTTTTGGTCAAACAACTTGTACTAGATGGAAGGGCATTCTTGCAACCTAAAATGCTTTTTAGCAGCAAATTTGAGCACATCAAAAAGTTATGGGTAAATTTGAGTAGTGGATTCGAGTTAGGGGAACAAATGTGAAGGTCCCAAAGTAGTAATTGCGTCCACCTTGGGAACCGGCGACGCTGTGCATCCAGTGGGAAAGGGAAGTGATTTTCGTGTGAACATGGGACCGCGATTTCCCATACTCACTGCAGGGTGGTAACTTCTTTCTCCGCATGCCATGCGGTCTCATCCATTAACCTCTCCTTCCATTCGATTTATGGCGGAAGTTTTCTTTCTCTCTCTTCTACCTCTTTTTCCAGTTGCTTTCTATAGTGCCCCTTCCCCGCTGCTCCATCCTATTGTCATCTACCACCGTCATTTTCGCCATGTGTTTCAAGAGAGGTGCGAGCAAGAGGACATACGATGCCTCCCCGACGCCTGCCCAAAATATTGGCAGGGCGAAACACCCGTACATCGACAACCATCGCAAAGGAGATGGCCTTGATGGTACACGAGGGCGCAAGTTCGCCTCCGAAGGCGAAGGTGGAAAATCCGCCCATCCTTCCTACTTCAATTCTGAGGATAGCAACCCAGCTTCGGGCATGTGTCCTAGCCTACAGCGTTCCCGCGGAGTGTCCTCTACTTCCCTCTACCGTGGCTCACCCTGGCGAGGACTTTCTGGCAATCTTGCAAGAGGAGTCCATTAATTTTTCCAGTTTTGTGCTCGTGGGGTTTGTCCCCCCATTTGCCAGGTTCTTTTTGGATATTGTTGATGCTACCGCATTAACCTAATTCATTTGACACCCAATTCCATCATCCATTTGTCTATTTTCTCTCATTTCTGTGAGATGTTTGTCGGGGTTATGCCTGCAGTGGCCCTATGGCACCACTATTTCATTTTTTACCCCACCCCATCGGACCCTCAAATTCATGTGAGTTGTTACTTCCACTTGTGGGATCACCACAAGGCAGAGTACCCGTCGTATTAGTTTCGTTCCAAATGGAACAATTGGGAAAAGTCATGGTGTTACATCCAGGTAGATGGTGAGATCTACCTGGCTCCCTACTACGAAGGCGGTCCTCGGGACGACTGGCACAACCCCTCCCATGAAGACTAGAGATGTGACCCATTTGCGAGCGGGTGCGCTTCCTGTGCTCCAGGGGGCTGGCGACTGCCATGGTGGTCATTGATTTTGTCAGGCACCACTTGCCTCCTCTGAAGAAGCGGAACCAGGCCGCCTGGACGTATACGATGTGAATGACATTGGTCAGACCCATGTCGGCCCAAATAGAGTCCTTAGCAATGTAGTCATGCTCAAGGTGGTGAATAAGATCCTTTTGGAAGACTATGACTTCTTGGCCCCTCCAGATTAGAAAGTTTTGAAAAAGTTAGAGTATGAAACAATTTCTTGGCTTGCCCTAGGGGTTGTGCATGATTTAAATACTTTGTGTGCTGAAGATGGAGCATAGCCAGACTATATGATTTTGTAGGGATAACTTTCTTTGGCCATGTTATTTTGAGAAGACATAATTGCTTTCTTAGTATGCTTGAAGTATTATTATTTTTATGTCAATATAAACTTTTGTCTTGAATCTTTCTAATCTGAATATTCATACCACAATTAAGAAGATTTACATTGAAATTATGCCAAGTAGCACTCCTCATCAAAAATTCTCTTTTTATCATTTACCTACTCGAGGACGAGCAGGAATTAAGCTTGGGGATGCCTGATACGTCTCCAACGTATCTATAATTTTTGATTGCTCCATGCTATATTATCTACTGTTTTGGACTATATTGGGCTTTATTTTCCACTTCTATATTATTTTTGGGACTAACCTATTAACCGGAGGCCCAGCAAAGAATTGCTGTTTTTTGCCTATTTCAGTGTTTCGGATAAATGGAATATCAAACGGAGTCCAAACGGAATAAAATCTTCGGGAAAGTGATTTTCTCACCGAACGTGATCCAGGAGACTTGGACCCTGCTCCAAGGAACAAAAGAGGCGGTCACGAGGGTGGGGGCGCCCCCCCCCTAGGGCGCGCCCCCTGCCTCGTGGGCCCCTCATTGCTCCTCCGGCGTACTTCTTCCTCCTATATATACACACGTACCCCCAAATGATCAGAAGAGGAGCCAAAAACCTAATTCCACTGCCGCAACTTTCAGTATCCACGAGATCCCATCTTGGGGCCTGTTCCGGAGCTCCGCCTGAAGAGGGCCATCATCACGGAGGGCTTCTACATCATCCTAGCCCCTCCGATGAAGTGTGAGTAGTTTACCTCAGACCTTCGGGTCCATAGTTAGTAGCTAGATGGATTCTTCTCTCTCTTTGAATCTCAATACAATGTTCTCTCCCTCTCTTGTGGAGATCTATTCGATGTAATCTTCTTTTTGCGGTGTGTTTGTTGAGACTGATGAATTGTGGGTTTATGATCAAGTCTATCTATGAATAATATTTGAAACTTCTATGAATTCTTTTATGTATGATTGGTTATCTTTGCAAGTCTGTTCGAATTATTCGTTTGGTTCGGCCAACTAGATTGGTAGTTCTTTCCATGGGAGAAGTGCTTAGCTTTGGGTTCGATCTCGGTGTCCTTACCCAGTGACAGAAGGGGCAGCAAGGCACGTATTGTATCGTTGCCATCGAGGATAACAAGATGGGGTTTATTTCATATTGCATGAATTTATCTCTCTACATCATGTCATCTTGCTTAAGGCATTACTCTGTTTTGAACTTAATACTCTAGATGCATGCTGGATAGCGGTCGATGAGTGGAGTAATAGTAGTAGATGCAGAATCATTTCGATCTACTTGTCACGGACGTGATGCCCATATACATGATCATGCCTAGATATTCTCATAACTATGCTCAATTCTGTCAATTGCTCAACAGTAATTTGTTCACCCACCGTAGAATACTTATGCTCTTGAGAGAAGCCACTAGTGAAACCTATGGCCCCCGGGTCTATTCTCATCATATCAATTTCCATCACTTTAATCTTGTTTTGCTTTTTTACTTTGCTTTTACTTTTTACTTTGCATCTTTATACCAAAAATATTATATCTATCAGATCTCACTCTCGTAAGTGACCGTGAAGGGCTTGACAACCCCTAATCGCGTTGGTTGTGAGTAGCTATCGCTTTGTGCAGGTACGAGTGACTTGAGCGTGGGCTCCTACTGGATTGATACCTTGGTTCTCAAAAACTGAGGGAAATACTTACGCTACTCTACTGCATCATCCCTTCCTCTTCGGGGAAAACCAACGCAAGCTCAAGACGTAGCAAGAAGGATTTCTGGCGCCGTTGCCGGGGAGTCTACGCAAAAAGTCAACATACCAAGTACCCATTGCAATCCCTATCGCTCGCATTACATTATTTGCCATTTGCATCTTGTGTTCCTCTCCCCCCAATTCACCCTTGCTGTTTTATTCTCCCTCTCTCTCTCCCTATCCTCCCTCTCTATTTGCCTCTTGTTTGCTCGCGTGCTAGTTTGTTTGCTTGTCGTCATGGCTAGTCCTCTTTCTGCTCCTATGTCTCCTGAGTTTGAAGTCCTTCACTTCAAACAAAAGCAAGGAGAAAACTTAAAGGATGCTTGGTTTAGAATAATGGAATCTTATCGTAAATGCACCCTAGAAGTAAATTTCAGAATTTTGCTTCGCAATTTTTATGTTGGGCTTAATATATTTCATAGACAACTTTTGGATTGTGTTGCCAAAGGCAATTTTATTGAAATTGATCCCAGTATCTCACATGAAATTATGGAAGGTATAGTAGGAACTTTACCTAAACAAAAGGGGCCCCATCATACCAAAGAGGAAACGCAAGTTTTTGAGAAAATTTGTGAAGTAACTAAGATTTTACAAAAATCTCTTGAACCTCTTAAGAGCGTTAGCGGAAATCATCACCGCATGAATATGTTAATTACTCTTTGCAATAAGAGGTTGGATTCTTTAGATCTCAAGATCTCTGAATATGAAGGGAAACGTAAGGAACCTCCCGGATTCGAGAATAACATCACTAAAAGAATTAAGAATCAAGATGGCAATACTTAGATCTATCCTCGCTTTTATGCCTAGCTAGGGGCGTTAAACGATAGCGCTTGTTGGGAGGCAAACCAATTTTATTTTTATTCCTTGCTTTTTGCTCCTTCTTATTAATAAATAAATTATTTAGCCTCTGTTTTGGTTGTGTTTTTTGTGTTTAATTAGTGCTTGTGCCAAGTAGAACCGTTGGGAAGACTTGGGGAAAGTCTTATTGAACTTGCTGTAAAAAACAGAAACTTTAGCGCTCACGAGAACTGCTGTCATTTTTATTTGAAGAGCTATATTTATTTAATTCATTTTTAAGATGATTAATAGATAAATTCCTCACGTCCGTCAATTTATTTTAGAATTTTTGGGGTTTCAGATCTTGCGCTAGCTACAGATTACTACAGACTGTTCTGTTTTTGACAGATTCTGTTTTTCGTGTGTTGTTTGCTTATTTTGATGAATCTATGGCTAGTAAAATAGTTTATAATCCATAGAGACGTTGGAATACAGTAGGTTTAACACCAATATAAGTAAATAATTAAGTTCATTACAGTACCTTGAAGTGGTCTTTTGTTTTCTTTCGCTGATGGAGCTCACGAGTTTTCTATTTTGAGTTTTGTGTTGTGAAGTTTTCAAGTTTTGGGTGAATTCTTTTGATGGATCATGGAAAAAGGAGTGGCAAGAGCCTAAGCTTGGGGATGCCCATGGCACCCCCAAGATAATCCAAGGACACCAAAAAGTCAAAGCTTGGGGATGCCCCGGAAGGCATCCCCTCTTTCGTCCACTTCCATCGGTAATTTACTTGGAGCTATATTTTTATTCACCGACATGATATGTGTTTTGCTTGGAGCGTCTTGTATTATTTGTGTCTTTGTGTCTTAGTATGCCATAATCATCCTTGCTGTACACACCTTTTGAGAGAACCATACATGAATTAAAATTTGATAGAATACTCTATGTGCTTCACTTATATCTTTTGAGATAAGTAATTTTGCTCTATGTGCTTCACTTATATCTTTTGAGCTAAGTAGTTTTGCTCTATGTGCTTCACTTATATCTTTTGAGCTAAGTAATTTTGCTCTATGTGCTTCACTTATATCTTTTGAGCGTTATAATTTTCCTCTATGTGCCTCACTTAGATCTTTTAGAGCACGGTGGTGGATTTGTTTTAAAGAAACTATTGATCTCTCATGCTTCACTTAAATTATTTTGAGAGTCTCTTAATAGCATGGTAATTTGCTTAATAATAATATGCTTGGTATTCAAGATTTGTGAAACTTTCTTTTGAGTGTGTTGAATACTAAGAAAAGATTGAAGCATGATAATTGTTTTGAGATATGGAGGTGATAATATTAGTCATGATAGTTGAGTAGTTGTGAATTTAAAGAATACTTGTGTTAAGGTTTATGATTCCCGTAGCATGCACGTATGGTGAACCGTTATGCAATGAAGTCGGAGCATGATTTGTTTATTGATTGTCTTCCTTATGAGTGGCGGTCGGGGATGAGCGATGGTCTTTTCCTACCAATCTATCCCCCTAGGAGCATGCGTGTAATACTTTGCTTTGATAACTTATAGATTTTTGCAATAAGTATATGAGTTCTTTATGACTAATGTTGAGTCCATGGATTATTCGCACTCTCACCCTTCCACCTTTGCTAGCCTCTCTAATACCGCGCACTTTTCGCCGGTATCATACACCTACCATATACCTTCCTCAAAACAGCCACCATACCTACCTATTATGGCATTTCCATAGCCATTCCAAGATATATTGCCATGCAACTTTCCACCATCTAGTTCATCATGACACATTCATCATTGTCATATTGCTTAGCATGATCATGTAGTTGACATAAGTATTTGTGGCAAAGCCACCGTTCATAATTTCTTCATACTTGTCACTCTTGATTCATTGCATATCTCGGTACACCGCCGGAGGCATCCATATAGAGTCATACTTTGTTTTAGAATCGAGTTGTAATCATTGAGTTGTAAATAAAAGTGTGATGATCATCATTCAATAGAGCATTGTCCCAATAAAAAAAGAGAAAGGCCAAAGAAAAAAAAGAAGGCCCAAAAAAAGAAAATAAATAAAAGGGGCAATGCTACTATCCTTTTTTTCCACACTTGTGCTTCAAAATAGCACCATGATATAGTGAGTCTCATATATTGTGCTTCAAAGTAGCACCATGTTATTCATATAGAGAGTCTCATATGTTGTCACTTTCATATACTAGTGGGAATTTTACATTATAGAACTTGGCTTGTATATTCCGATAATGGGCTTCCTCAAATTGCCCTAGGTCTTCAAGAGCAAGCAAGTTGGATGCACACCCACTAGTTTCTTTTGTTGAGCTTTCATACATTTATAGCTCTAGTGCATCCGTTGCATGGCAATCCCTACTCACTCACATTGATATCTATTTATGGGCATCTCCATAGCCCATTGATACGCCTAGTTGATGTGAGACTATCTTCCCCTCCTTTTTGTCTTCTCCACAACCACCATTCTATTCCACCTATAGTGCTATATCCATGGCTCACGCTCATGTATTGCGTGAAGATTGAAAAAGTTTTGAAGAAGTTAGAGTATGAAACAATTGCTTGGCTTGTCATCGGGGTTGTGCATGATTTAAATACTTTGTGTGGTGAAGATGGAGCATAGCCACACTATATGATTTTGTAGGGATAACTTTCTTTGGCCATGTTATTTTGAGAAGACATAATTGCTTTGTTAGTATGCTTGAAGTATTATTATTTTTTATGTCAATATAAACTTTTGTCTTGAATCTTTCTAATCTGAATATTCATACCACAATTAAGAAGATTTACATTGAAATTATGCCAAGTAGCACTCCACATCAAAAATTCTCTTTTTATCATTTACCTACTCGAGGACAAGCAGGAATTAAGCTTGGGGATGCGTGATACGTCTCCAACGTATCTATAATTTTTGATTGCTCCATGCTATATTATCTACTGTTTTGGACTATATTGGGCTTTATTTCCCACTTTTATATTATTTTTGGGACTAACTTATTAACCGGAGGCCCAACCCAGAATTGCTGTTTTTTTGCCTATTTCAGTGTTTCGGATAAACGGAATATCAAACGGAATAAAATCTTCGGGAACGTGATTTTCTCACCGAAAGTGATCCAGGAGACTTGGACCCTGCTCCAAGGAACAAAAGAGGCGGTCACGAGGGTGGGGAGCGCGCCCCCCTAGGGCGCGCCCCCTGCCTCGTGGGCCCCTTGTTGCTCCTCCGGCATACTTCTTCCTCCTATATATACATACGTACCCCCAAACAATCAGAAGAGGAGCCAAAAACCTAATTCCACCGCCGCAACTTTTTGTATCCACGAGATCCCATCTTGGGGCCTGTTTCGGAGCTCCGCCGGAAGAGGGCCGTCATCACGGAGGGCTTCTACATCATCCTAGCCCCTCCGATGAAGTGTGAGTAGTTTACCTCAGACCTTCGGGTCCATAGTTAGTAGCTAGATGGCTTCTTCTCTCTCTTTGAATCTCAATACAAAGTTCTCTCCCTCTCTTGTGGAGATCTATTCCATGTAATCTTCTTTTTGCGGTGTGTTTGTTGAGACCGATGAATTGTGGGTTTATGATCAAGTCTATCTATGAATAATATTTGAATCTTATCTGAATTCTTTTATGTATGATTGGTTATCTTTGCAAGTCTCTTCGAATTATCTGTTTGGTTTGGCCAACTAGATTGGTAGTTCTTGCCATGGGAGAAGTGCTTAGCTTTGGGTTCGATCTTGCGGTGTCCTTACCCAGTGACAGAAGGGGCAGCAAGGCACGTATTATACCGTTGCCATCGAGGATAACAAGATGGGGTTTATTTCATATTGCATGAATTTATCTCTCTACATCATGTCATCTTGCTTAAGGCGTTACTCTGTTTTTAACTTAATACTCTAGATGCATGCTGGATAGCGGTCGATGAGTGGAGTAATAGTAGTAGATGTAGAATCATTTCGATCTACTTGTCACGGATGTGATGCCTATATAGATGATCATGCCTAGATATTCTCATAACTATGCTCAATTCTATCAATTGCTCAACAGTAATTTGTTCACCCACCATAGAATACTTATGCTCTTGAGAGAAGCCACTAGTGAAACCTATGGCCCCCAGGTCTATTCTCATCATATCAATCTCCATCGCTTTAATCTTGTTTTGCTTTTTACTTTGCTTTTACTTTTTACTTTGCATATTTATACCAAAAATATTATATCTATCAGATCTCACTCTCGTAAGTGATCGTGAAGGGCTTGACAACCCCTAATCGCGTTGGTTGCGAGTAGCTATCGCTTTGTGCAGGTACGAGGGACTTGAGCGTGGGCTCCTACTGGATTGATACCTTGGTTCTCAAAAACTGAGGGAAATACTTACGCTACTCTGCTGCACCATCCCTTACTCTTCAGGGAAAACCAATGCAAGCTCAAGACGTAGCAGCCCCTCAAGGTACCTCAGTTCTCCTGAGCGCATCGCTCGGGAGGCTGCGGTTCCTGGGTTTGGATCTCCCCAGACCTCGTCCCCGGCCCCGACAGAAGGGGCAGCACTTGGGACATTTTCTCTGGCGAGGATGAGTCACAATGCCAGCCCGGAGGCATCATCAAGGAGAAAATTATTTTTTGGGCCCACCGATACGTAAGCATGGATGCCTTTCTTTGTTGTTCTTTCTTTCCTTCATAAGTTCTGATGGGGTCACTTATGTTCCTCTTAGTTTGGAGAAGGAAGTTTCCTATGCCATTCCTCCTACACGCATGGAGGGAGGGGAACTCGTCCCCAAAAAGCCTGGCTCATCTCCTGCCCGACCTTTGGTCGGGGATTCTCCACATCTCCTTTCCTGGGTGGGGAGGCATCTCCCACGGGCTCGCCTATTAAGGCCATGACTGGGGCCTGGTCGCCTGACTTCTCCTCCTCGGGTAACTGACCAACTCTCCCCCTTTTTCCTATCGCATAAACGTCGCAATTTTGTTTTGACCTCTTGAGAATTCATCTGGAGATTTGAGCATGCCTCCTCATCATCGCCGGGGCCCCGCACGTCCGTGACTGTGCTCCCAGAGTTGCCTCCTTCGTCTGCTTCCCTGCCTCACATGCAAGGCAAGGAAAACTGCTCTGGGGATGCGGTGGTTGTGCTTTCCACCTCTGGCCCCATTCCTGAAGAACATTCAGAGGCCACCTCTCAAGGTGAATGGGGCTATCTCCTGGAGGGCACGAAGGTGTCCTCTCCTTCCTCTAGCGAGGAGCGGGCCTTCGACTTGAATCAGGGGGCCAACAGGGATTTCAGAGTTGCGATGGACCTGGCCATCGCTCCCCCGGCTTCCCCCACTTTGCCAGTAGCAGGCCATCCTTCCGTTGTGACATCCATTGGTAGAGGAGACACCACCATGGTCGCACTTGGGAGTCGGGGCTCTGCACCCACATCTCCTCATTCTAAGTTGCAGAGGGGCTCTATGGTAGCTTCTCCTCCCACCATGCTCTTGCCTGCTCGCTGGGCCCTAGAAGAGGCGGCCATTTTCCTCTCCTGCCGCCTGTCCGATATCCTCGCCCGAGAAGAGAAAATGTCCTAGTGGGAGAGGGTGGCCCAACAACCCGCCGCCAAAGCTACGGAGGAGCTGGCCATGATGAGACCTGAACGGGAGTGGCTTGACACTCGTCGAGGTGAGCTTGAGGAGGAGGCTCACGAAAAGGTGGCGAGAGGTCTTAAGGAGGGCAAGGATGCCCTGCGGTGGTCCGACAGAGGCTCATAGCCGATACGAATTGCTCTGATGCCAAACTTAGGGAGGCAGACATAGCTCTGTCACGCCATTCCATGGAACTGGACGCCCGTGAGCATGAGGTTCGCGATTAGGAAATTTCGTTGGACATTCGGGAGGATGACATGCTCGAGAAGGTAGGGGCTCTTGGGGATTGCCTATCCCTCATCACGTATTGCGAGGAGCAGAACTAGTGCTTGGGGAGCCACCTTGAGCTCCCACGCATCCAAATTAGAGACCGATGAGGGGGACCTTATCTAATGGCGTGCCGAGCACCACAACATGATCAACAAACAACTAGAGCAGGAGCGTCAGGCGATTGGGTCTGAGCTCCAGGGGGACAGGATGCCCAAGCCCATGTGCTTGCACTATAGTTGGACCTGGCAGCCGCATTGTGGCAGGTTGAAGAAGAGCGTACTCGGGTTCGGATGACCGAGGAGCATTTGGAGAAGGTTGACGAGGAATCGACGACCACAGTCTCCGCCCTAGAAGGAAACCTTACCACTGCTGAGGCCCAGGTGAAGGAGTTGCCATTTGCTGCAACCGAGCAGATGAACATGCTCTGGGATGCCGCTCGCGGCTTGTTTTTCAAGGTCCGCGAGGAGCTCAAGGTCCCCCTGTGGCCTCGAGACGATCTAGACTTTTTGTCAGCGGGTAGCATGGCCATCGTGATGGAGGACATGGTGGCCAACCTTTCCTCTGCATGGCAGGAGAACCTGAAGCGAGGAGGCCATCGCGTGGCAGAGTCTGATGTCTACTACGCAAACTTTATTCTTGTAGACTCGTGTTGGGCCTCCAAGCACAGAGTTTTGTGGGACAGTAGCAATTTTCCCTCAAGTGGGTGACCTAAGGTTTATCAATTTGTGGGAGGCGTAGGTTGAAGATGGCCTCTCTCAAACCAACCTGCAACCAAATAATAAAAAGTCTCTTGTGTCCCTGACACACCAAATACAAATGTAAATTGTATAGGTGCATTAGTTAGGCGAAGAGATGGTGATACAAGTGTAGTAATGATAGTAGATATTGATTTTTGCAATAGGAATAATAAAGAATATCAAGGTAACAAGTAACAAAAATGAGCACAGACGGTATTGCAATGCTTGAAAATGAGGCCTAGGGTCTGTACTTTCGCTAGTGCAATATCTCCACAGTGCTAATATAATTGGATCATATAACCATCCCTCAATGTGCGATGAAGAATCACTCCAAACTACCTATCTAGCAGAGAACATAAGAAGAAATTGTTTGTTGGGTACGAAACCACCTCAAAGCTATTCTTTTCGATCAATCTATCCTAGAGTTTGTACTAAAATAACACCAAGCTATTATTTTCGATCGATCTATCCAAGAGTTAGTACTAAAATAACACCATATGATACACATCAACCAACTCTAGTGTCACTTAGAAACTCCAATGTCACCGCGAGTATTCGTGACTTGATTATACGATATGCATCAAATAATTTCAGATTCATAATACACAATCCAACACAAAGAACATCAAGGAGTGCCCCAAGATTACTACCAGTGAAACAAAGATGAGAACGTCCATCAACCCCTATGCATAGATTACCCCAATGTCACCTCGGGAATCCGCGAGTTGAGTGTCAAAACACATATCAAGTGGATCAATATGACACCCCATTGTCACCACGGGTATTCATAGCAAGACATACATCAAGTGTTCTCAAATCCACAAAAGTATTCAATCCGATAACATGAAATCTCAGAGGAAAAACTCATTCATCACAACAAGATTGAGAGGGGAAAACACCATATGATCCAACTATATTAACAAAGCACGCGATACATCAAGATCGCGCCATCTCAAGAACACGAGAGAGAGAGAGAGAGAGAGATTAAACACATAGCTACTGGTACAAACCCTCAGCCCCGAGGGTGGACTACTCCCTCCTCATCATGGTGGCCACCGGACTGATGAAGATGGCCACCGGTGATGATTCCCCCCTCCGGTAGGGTGCCAGAACGGGGTCTAGGTTGGTTTTTCATGGCTACAGAGGCGTGCGGTGGAAGAACTTCTGATCTAGGGTTATTTCTGATGGTTTCTCTATTTGTAGGATTTTTCAGCGTTGGAATCACGCGAAGATGGGCCTCGAGGTGGCCACAACCCACCTGGGTGCGCCTGGACCTCCTGGTGCGCCCATGTGTCTTATGCTCACCTCCTTTACCTTCTGGTCCTCCCATGAAGCTTCTAGTGCCTCTTTTGTTCCAAAAAAATCGTCAAAAAGTTTTGTTGCACTTGGAGAACTTTTATTTCTGCACAAAAAAACAAAACCATTGTAATTCTGCTGAATACAGCGTCAGTCCAAGTTAGTTCCATGAAAATCATACCAAAACCATATAAAATTGTTGTAAACATGGCATGAATACTCCATAAATTACAGATACGTTGGAGACGTATCAGAGTGCATGCTGGCTTGCTACGCCAGTCGCGATGCAGAATTTCCTCTACCCCGTTGTAAGGGCATATTTCTCCCTAAGTGGTTTTGGTGATTGATGACAATGCATTTGCGGACTAATCGTGTGCATTAAGCATTTCTGACATCTTCTTGTCTAGGCACAAGATGATTCGGTTCCCCTAGGTGCCTATCAAAGACAGCTGTTCTCTGCGTTTCTTTTCGGTGGATTTGAGTCGTAGGAAAGCCGTACTATTAAGAGGGGGTCCGCTTCAAAAAGGTTAGGGTGGAATCAACACATACACATCTGTTCCTGTGCACCACATTTCCTTTGCTTCGATGGAGCACCGTCCGTTTATCCATGTCTCTGCAATATGAAGGCAGCCAAGTGCTAAAGCCTCTATGGCGTGCGGTAGTACTGCTCAAGGGAGCTATAGTACCGCAGGCCAGCGGTAGTACTGGTCCCTGTGAGCGATAGTACCGATGCCTCCAGCCCTGACGCTGATGCATGTGGAAGTAGGCGTGGATGTAATTTTTTACATCCTCCCTTACGCGGTAGTACCGCAGCGTCTGTCCGGTACTACCATGCCAGACTTTTGCACAGTTCCAGCCTCAGCAGAAGTTGTAACAGAAGTAATTTATTTCTTCTGTGCAGTGCCAGTTGATACCTGCCTTACGGTTGAGGGAGTCCTAGACTAAGGGGTCCTCGTGCGTCCGGCCTATTATCCATGGGCCGGACTGATGGGCTGTGAAGACATGAAGGCCGAAGACTGCATCGTGTCCGGATTGGACTCTACTTAGCGTGGAAGGCAAGCTTAGCGATTGAAGATTCCTTCTTATGTAACCAACTCCATGTAAACCCTAGATCCCCTCGGTGTCTATCTAAACCGAAGGGGGTAGTCCGAAAAGGACAACACATATACTCATTACCATACCCACATAGGCTAGACTTCTAGGGTTTAGCCATTACGATCTCGTGGTAGATCAACTCTTGTAATACTCATATTGATCAATATCAATCAAGCAGGATGTAGGGTTTTACCTCCATAGAGAGGGACCGAACCTGGGTAAACATCGTGTCCCCCGTCTCCTGTTACCATCGATCCTAGACGCACAGTTCGGGACCCCCTACCCGAGATCCGCCGGTTTTGACACCGGCATTGGTGCTTTCATTGAGAGTTCCACTGTGCCATCTGCAAATGGCTCGATGGCCCCTTCGATTGTCAGTAATGACGTTGTCCAGGGAGAAACCTTCCTCCCCAGACAGATCTTTGTATTCGGCGGCTTCGTACTGCGGGCCAAATCGCTTGGCCATCTAGAGCAGATCGACAGCTACGCCCCTAGCCATCAGGCTAGATTCGGGAGCTTGAATTACGTTGCGGACATCCGTGGAGAATTGATCTTCGACAAATTCGAGACCACGACAACCGCTCCCCATCGCCCCAATGAACATGGCTTAAACCTGTCATCAGGCCGCATCTAGGAGATAGCTCCCGTAGCAGCTCCGGCCACAAATCCTGAGCAGTTCAAGTCGTCCGAAGATGGGAAGCTCAACCCCATCACAAGGACCACCGATTCGGTGGCGCTGGAGCCGCATGCGGATTCCACTTTGTACGGTATCTACATCAACGGAACCCCGGACTCGCCTCCGATGTCGAGCTCCGAATCCTACGAGCCTGTGTATGCCGCACTCGATCGGTTACCAATCTTCAAGTTCAGCGCCGCAGATGTCTTCCAAAACTCGCCCATGGGCGACATACTAAATTCGCTAAAAAACCTATCCCTGGCGGGCGACCCGTCTCCAAACTATGTTCGGCTCGAACTTACGGCGGACAACGGAGAATTTTGCTCCCCACCCGCCAACCACTTCATAGCCACTATTAAAGATGTAACCAACACACCCGATCCTCGCGCCAAAGACATCGACGGTATGGACGACAATGAGAGGCAAGGCCAGAGCTTACTACCCGCTAGACACGGGATAAGCACTTCCTGGTATGATGTGTGTATGATAGACACACCTTACGTCGCTCTCGACGATGAGAAGGAGAATCCGGTCAAGGATAAAACGCCTGGTACACAGCCCGAACATCGGCGCCCTGGGCCTCATCGCCCAAGAGAAGAGACTGCCAGCACCAGAGAAGATGATACTCCGGACAACGAAGGCCCTGTTGAAGTAGAATCCGAGCAGGAGGAACAGAAAGACGGGCAAGACAACCCTGACGAACAGGCCACATGCGGGGACTCGGAGGACAGCAACTATCTCCCCCTCTCCGAGGAGGAGGAGATCCTCGACAACGAGGATTTTACCACGCCAAAGGAACCTCTCAAGCAGGAGTGCTTTAAACGCCGGCTTATAGCCACAGCAAGGAGCTTAAGAAAGAAGCAGCGGCAGCTTCAAGCAAGCCAAGACTTGCTCAATGATAGATGGACCGAGGTCTTGGCCGCCGTAGAATACAGCCTTAGCAGCCCAGACAAAAGCCACCCCAAGAGTAGGTGGCTCCCTCAATACGATGGCAGGGCGATGGAGCCCATACCACCATCGAATAATGCGGTGGGACGATCACAATTCGGTCCAGACAAAGCAGCAACCCAAGCAGAGCACCATACCAACCCATCCGGCATGGAGGGTAGAGCAGGACGCACAAGATTGATGTACAGATCACGAAGATATACCCCGACCGACGACGATGGTCGCCTATCCGGACACTATAGAGCTGACCATGCCCGGTCTGAGCACTGTAAACGGAGCCCACCGGAGGTACTTCATAGTGTGGCCCAACATAGAGGAGTCGCACACTCCCTCTGCTTCACGGATGAAGTAATGGAACACGAATTTCCAAACGGGTTTAAACCCATTAACATCGAATCATACGATGGGACAACAGACCCCGCGGTATGGATCGAGGATTACCTCCTCCATATTCACATGGCCCGCGGAGATGACCTCCACGCCATTAAATACCTACCTCTCAAGCTTAAAGGGCCAGCTTGGTACTGGCTAAACAGTTTGCCAGAAAATTCTATTGGCAACCAGGAAGATTTGGAAGATGCCTTTCGAGACAACTTCCAGGGAACATATGTCCGGCCATTATGCGCAGATGACTTAAGTCACATTGTCCAGGAGCCCGGCGAGTCAGCTAGGGAGCTCTAGACCAGGTTCTTAGTCAAAAAGAACCAAACTGTCGACTGTCCGGACGCAGAAGCCCTCGCGGCCTTCAAACATTGCGCCCGGGATGAATAGCTCGCACGTCACCTCGGCCAGGAAGGACCCAAATCCATGACAGCCCTCACCGCTCTAATGAACCGCTTCTGCATGGGAGAAGACAACTGGCTTGCTCGTAAAAGCAACGTCGCCAGCGGCCCAGGCACTTCCGAAATCCGAGATGGCAATGGCAAGCCACGACGAACCGAACATAACAACATATGCGACACGGCGGTGAATGCCGGATTTCACAATCCGAAGCCCGGTCAACGGAAGAAGCCACTAAAGGCAAACCAGGATGGACCATCCACCCTTGACAGGATATGGGACCGACCTTGTCAGATTCACAGTCTCCCTGATAGGCCAGCTAATCATACCAACCATAACTATTGGGTCTTCAAGTAGGCAGGCAAGCTTAACGCTGATCACAAGGGGAGGAGGCCACCGGGTGACAAAGACGATGGATCAGCTCGCCAGCAGAACACCAGGGGCCAGAAAAAGTTCCCCTCCGACGTTCGACCACTCCCGGAACGCAAATAGTAGTTCGACTCCCGCCACCCACCTACTGTACTGGCGAAATTTGCACCACGCGCACATCACTACGCACTCAAGATACCATGGGCATCGGTGGAAGCACAACACGGACAACCCTACAAGCATTCCCGTAACGTTTTTATATGTTTTTCTTATTTTTTGTATCATGTTTAAAGAACAGGTGACCAACTGGAAAGCATCTATAGTGGACTCTATCGGAGTTTGGATCCATACATTCACCTAAGGGGTTACTTCTGTTAAGGATCCCACTCCCTGAGGATGGGCTACGCAGACGTGCGACACGAGGTCCAAAATTACGTTTTATAGACCGCACTCTTTACTCCGAGCCTGTACTATGCCCCTTTTCCTCTGATCCCGACCACGAGCATCTCAAATAGTCGGGTCCATGGTTTCTCTTATATATATATACATAAATTTATCATTGGCACATCACTCCGTCCTCAGTAAGCCTCACCCGAGCCAAACTCTCATACCCTTTCAACAATAAAGTACGGCCTCAACGGCTGCTTTGCAGATGCACCTCAGCACACCCTACCAGGGGCTCGACATGGGAATGAATGAGTTGCAAGTAAAAGTCCGAACAGCTCTATGTGTATCGGCATTTGGTGCCTTACATGTCTGATCTGAAAAAGATCCCTCGTATTACACGGAGATGCTGGGAAGCGATGGAAGCCACAGACCAAGGTGTGAGCTTATGAGGAGCAGTGGAAGCAATGCTGGGGTAGCACAGGCAGCCAAAAATGCTGAGCTCAGCATAGGAAGGTGGCGTGCCAAACAAGAGGTGATGAGGTGCGAAATTCCCGCAGTGCGACAAGGACGAATGTTAATGAGTAGTGATGCGGTGGCGAGCGCGTCGGGCCAAAAACGTGGTGGCACGTTGGCGTGAAAGAGGAGGGTGCGAATGCAATCATTAAGAGTGCGAAGCACACGCTCAGCGCAGCCGTTTTGTTGCGAAGTGTATGGGCAAGTGAGACGAAAGATCATGCGTGTGTGGCGAGAAGGTTGCAGATTGCAAGGTTATCAAACTCCTTCCCGTTGTCTGTTTGCAACGCATGAATGGGACGTCCAAACTGCGTGGAGACATAGGAGTAAAAAGAAGTGAGAGTGGCAACAAAGTCCGACTTTCGCCGCAACGAGAAGGTCCACACATAGTGCGAAAAATCATCAAGTATGACAAGGTAATAAAGATAGCCCCTTATATGCGTCAGCTCTGAATCATTGTCTTGGGTCAATAGTTGGGTTGCCCGGCTCCTGTGTTTGCTACACTACATTCCGCTCTATCGGCTAGGGTAGTAAAGGGAGAACTAATGCGATTGTGCCCTGGCCTAGACTGGATGAGCACCTCAGTAGAGAAAGCCGAAAACTAACCGTCATGATGCGGCGAGAGCTGGTCAACCACTTGACGACTTATTGCAATCTTTAGCGATTCTCCGTGTAATACGAGGGATCTTTTTCAGATCAGATATGTAAGGCACCAAACGCCGCATACACACCAGGGGCTATGTCGTAGCCCCACCATAAAACTCCTATGGTTAAGTGAAAGTGTTAACGCCTTATAGTCTGATTGCCTAGTTCGCCACATTATCACCTCCTTCATGGACGAAGACGTTGGATAAAGAGTGATTAAATGCTTTTTTGAACACCCCCATACTTCCTACGAGGGGGCTGAAGCCGACGACTGGAAAACTTTCAGATTATATTAAAATGACCGCACAGGAGGAATTCAAGCTCTTCGAGCAAAACATAAGTAGATTAACTATAAAGTTGTCTTTTATAATCATCATACACCTCACTCGAACATTATGTTCTTCGAGCATTGGCCCTCAATCAAGCGGGCGGCCTCTAGGATGTCTTCAAAATAATGCTCTGGTTGCGAACGGTCCTCGCCTTTGGGCGGACCCTTCGTCACAACATCAATGGCCTTCATCTTCCCCCAAAATGTCTTGACTCGGGCAAGGGCCATCCGTGCACCTTCAATGCACGCCGATCGCTTCACAGCATCGATGCGCGACACTACATCGACAAGCTTCTGCACCAAACCAAAATAGCTATTCGGCACAGGCTCGGTCGACCATAGCCGGACTATGACATCCTTCATGGCAGCGCCAGATACCCTATGAAGTTTGGCCCATTGGGACATCTGTTCATTGAGCAGCAATAGGCGCTTTGACACACCAAACTATGACCAAAAAAGCTTCTCTGTTGCATATCCAGCTTGCGCTTGGTAATACCGTGCAGCATCGGAAGAACTCTTCGGCAAGTCCAAATACTCGTCCGAAGAACTCCACACTTGGTTCGGCTGGGCATAATCCGGGTCACCGAACTTAGTCTGCAGCAGAAAAGGCTTTCCAGCCAATATCTCTTTCGCCTGCCGAACCTCCTCATGAAGTGCTCTAGATTCTGATCGCGCTTCTCTCGTCTCCTATCGGGCCTTGTCCAGCTCAGCCGTTAAGGCTTTATTCTCCTTCTCAAGAAATTCGCAGTGGCCAGTAGCATTCTCCAAAGCGAGTGTCATCGTGGATATCTTCTCCTCGCCCTGACATCATGCAACTTGTTTGGCCTTCAGTCCAATCGATGCTCCTTCTGCAGCAGCATCACTAAACTGGGCCCGCTCCTTGGCCCGGATTAGCTCCGCCCGAAGAGCCTCCACAGCGGCAGCACCATTTGCATTTCATGCACATTTCATATAAAGCTCTTTCCCACGTCAAGCACACTGGTGTAAAGAATGCTCGAAATACATACCTTGCGAGTCGTCAAGACGCCTGTTGATCAATGCAACATCATCCTCCGCAATATCCTGCTTTCGCTGCAGTTCGGCCACTTCCGTATTCCGGGCAGCCATAGGAGGGGAAGCAGCCTGTATTTTAAATTAAACCAAGGTCAATACCTGAGAATATCTTTTTGATCCTCCGATTGCTCCCTTCGGAAGACAATCCGAGTCTCAGGGGCTACTGCATATACAACAGGTGCATTCTATCAATGAAATTCAATTGACAAAGCTACATCACAAACCTCAAAACCTCTTAGAAGGCCCGTGAAGGCCTCGCTCAATCCACTCTTCGCAGATAGAACCCATTCGACCATCGTAACCATCAAGGAACGATGCTCTTCTGAAATGGACGCTCGTCATAGCATGTCCGTTAGCATTTTCGGCGCTTCTGGGTCTTTGGAAACCACCGCCGGAGTATGACATTCCAGTGAAGGAACCTGCTTGCTTGCCTTCAGAACCGTCTCTGGCTATAAACCTGACGGTTCGGGGATGCCAGTCTCGATCCCGGAACCTCGAGTGACGGAGGCACCGCCATGGGGCGCCCTTCGGGACGATACCTCGGTATCACCTCCTCTGTTGGGCGATGAGGCCGGAGGAGGCGTGTCACTCTCCATCATCTCCGAAAGAAGATCTCCTGAGGAGGAGGACGATTGAGAAACACCAGGCGTTAACCTGCGTGGATGAACATACGATCGCTTCACTAGTGGGAAAAGAATGAGGTACGTTCAAAGTGCCCCAGCTTCACTTATGGTTTTCCTCGAGGTTCGTCCTCGTCATCAAGCTCTACGGCAACCTCACTCACCTGGCCCAAGCCGCTCGACAATTGCTTTTTTCCTCTCTTGGAAGGCTTCCCCTCCTGATCTTCGGAAGCAGCCCTTTTCTTGCCATGGAGGACTCCCTCTACACCCTTGCCCTTGGGCAAAAGGATTTCAGTTTCCCCAAACGCAGCCACTTGGTACGGTGCCGGAATCAGCAGTCTCGTCAGCAGGGCGGTCGCATGGTCTTCGGGAAGAGGCGTCGGACACCAGATTAGCACCGCTTTCTTTATCCAGTCCTGAACAGGGACGGGCTGTTCAATATTTCGTTAAAATATGCTCGAATGAAAGGTGCTCGAGTACTTACTGAAGTAGCTGGACGATTGCAGTCAAGGCCAACATCTTCGGTAGTGTCCGGCCATTGCCCTCGTTCCCCAAAATACAATTTCCACATTCCTTCGTGCGTAGTGCCGAAGAAGTGCTGTAGGGTCCCCCGCCCTTCTGGGTTAAACTCCCACATATGTAGAGGCCGCCGCTGACATGGCAGGATCCGGCGGACCAACATTACTTGGACAACGTTCACAAGATCGATGCCCTTCTCGGTAAGGCTTCGGATGCGACTTTGCAGAGTCTGCACTTCATCGACGGATCCCCAGTCAAATCCCTTATTGACCCATGAAGCGATCTGAGTTGGAAGGTCGGGTCGGAATGCAGGTGTGGCCACCCACTTGGGGCCCCGCGGCTCGTTGATATAAAACCACCCCTACTGCCATAAGTCGGAAGATTCGGCGAAAGATCCTTTGGGCCAAACTGCGCCAGCCAGCTTGCCTATTGTGACACTGCCGCACTCTGCCTGCTCCTTCTCTGCCACCTATGGCCTCACATCAAAGGTCTTGAGCCACGAACCGAAGTGCGGAGGAGTCCGGAGTAAGGCCTCACACGTGACGATAAATGTCGAGATGAGGAGAATAGAGTCCGGGGCCAGATCGTGAAAATCTAGCCCATATTAGAACACGAGCCCCTGAACAAAGGGGTTAAGCGCGGACCCTAGCCCACGAAGGAAGTGGGATACAAATACTACCGTCTCGCCACATCTGGGGGTTGGTATGACTTGTCCTTGTGCCGGAAGCCGGTGAAAGATTTCTGGGGTCAGATACCTCGCTATGCGGAGCTTCGCAATATCCTCCTCCGTGACAGAAGAAGCCACCCACCGGCCCTGACAGCTGGATCCATACATGACTAAGGCTGGTGGCCATTGGAACCCGAGGGTTGGAACTTGGGGTGGCCAGGGTTGAGGAAGGAGCGAGCGCAAGGGAAGAAGACGAGACTAGGATCTCTATATAATGGCCCCGAATACCGGGCGTTTCCCCTGGGTCTCTAAACTTACCTATCGCCAAGGAGTTGTACCCAGGGGACGGTTAGTTTACCTATGCCTGCATTAATGAAAACCCCGTAAATAAAGGGACACGATCTCTGCCTTGATGAGACGTGCCAGAAAAACTGCACCCCGAGACGTGGGGCGGCTCGCTAGCCGACGATTGGAAATAGAAACCGGGCAGGCGTGATATGATGTCATGAACAGTTATCAACAAGTTGGGCTCGTGGGGTATTATGTCCTCTGCCATTATATACACAGGTCCGAATATACTTACTTCGTTCGAAGACTATTCTGGAGTTCGGAAGGAGCAAACCCGCCTTGCAATGCCGAAGACAAATCTGCACGTCGGACTCCTCGTCATTGAAGCCAGGTTCAGGGGCTACTGAGGGAGTCCTGTACTAAGGGGTCCTCGGGCGTCCGGCCTGTTATCCATGGGCTGGACTGATGGGCTGTAAAGACATGAAGGCCGAAGACTGCACCGTGTTCGGATTGGACTCTACTTAGCGTGGAAGGCAAGCTTATCGATCAAAGATTCCTTCTTATATAACCGACTCCATGTAAACCCTAGATCCCCTCGGTGTCTATATAAACCGAAGGGGGTAGTCCGGAAAGGACAACACATATACACATTACCATACCCACATAGGCTAGACTTCTAGGGTTTAGCCGTTACGATCTTGTGGTAGATAAACTCTTGTAATACTCATATTCATCAATATCAATCAAGCAGGGCGTAGGGTTTTACCTCCATAGAGAGGGCCCGAACCTGGGTAAACATTGTGTCCCCCGTCTCCTGTTACCATTGATCCTAGACGCATAGTTCGGGACCCCCTACCCGAGATCCGCCGGTTTTGACACTGACAATGGTAGTACCATAGGGGCGTGCGATAGTATTGCTCCGGCGGTTCTACCGCTCATTGCCCTGTGCAACAGGCCCTCATCTGGTCACTATCGCACAAGCGGTAGTACCGCACCCTATAGCGGTAGTACCGCAACCCTATGCGGTAGTACTGCGGCCCTGTGCAGTAGTACCGCGTCGCGCAGGCTAAGAGAGGGGATAACGGTTGGACGTTTTCCCCCACTATATAATGGGGGTCTTCTTCCCCAAGAAGACCACCTCTCCCCTCCCCAAGCTCCATTGTTGCTCAAACCTCCATTTTCGCCCAATCTCTCTCCCTAGCCAATCAAACTTGTTGATTTTCTAGGGATTGGTTGAGAAGGCCCCGATCTACACTTCCACCAAGAGAAATTTGATTCCCCCACTAATCCCTTGCAGATCTTGTTACTCTTGGGTGTTTGAGCACCCTAGACGGTTGAGGTCACCTCGGAGCCATATTCCTTTGTGGTGAAGCTTCATGGTGTCGTTGGGAGCCTCCAATTAAGTTGTGGAGATAGCCCCAACCTTGTTTGTAAAGGTTCGGTCGCCGCCTTCAAGGGAACCAATAGTGGAATCACGACATCTCGCATTGTGTGAGGGAGTGAGGAGAATACGGTGGCCCTAGTGGCTTCTTGGGGAGCATTGTGCCTCCACACCGCTCTAACGGAGACGTACATCCTCTCAAAGGGAACGAACTCCGGTAACACATCCTCGTCTCCACCGGCTCCACTCTTGGTTATCTCTTGCCTTTACTTGTGCAAGCTTTTATTGTGTTGTATCCCTTGCTTGCTTGTGTGCTTGTTGTTGTTGTTGCATCATATTGGTTGCTCACCTAGTTGCACATTGAGACAACCTATTTTGATGCTAAGTTTAATTTGGTCAAGAAAAGCTAAAAATTGTAAGTTGCCTATTCACCCCCTCTGATCAACCATATCGATCCTTTCAATTGGTATCGGAGCCTTATCTCTTTATTAAGGACTTTACCATCCGAAGAGTATGGTTGACACCGCAGACGAGGGGAGGAGCACTCTAGTGTGAATCCATCCTTGTCTATGGCCGAAGGGGGATCCTCGTTCTCTCCTGAGGAGTTCAATGCGGTTTTGGACACATTGAAAACCTCCATGATGACCGAGGTTAAAGGCATGTTTAAGGAGTTTCTTGAAGGCCTTAAATTATCCACCGCACTGTTGGAAGTGGTTGATCCCACTAACAAGACGGCAGATTCTAACTCCAATAAGGGGGAAGCTAGTAGTGGCCTAGTTCCTTTGCCTAGTGGTAAGACTGGGAGTGGCATCTTTACCCATGTTGATCCTCCCCTTACCTATGGAGGACCAGTTCCCTCCACACATATGAATCATGTTGGTCCTCCTCCTAAGCTTGTGAAAAATGAGGATTTTTCCGCTTGGGTGTATCGCTTTAAACGTCATTTAAACCATAGTTCTAGTAATCTTTGGAGAATTATTGAGCAAGGTCTCTACCCGCATGATCCAAGAAACTTCACTCCTATAGAAGCCGCGGATCAGCAATTCAACGAGTCCGCTCTCTTCATTCTCCAAGAAGCTATTCCTCCCGAAGATATTGCGCATCTCCGACCTTTCACTGTGGCCAAGGAAGCATGGGACCATGTTGTATCCTTGTACAAGGGATGCACAAGCATTCAACGCTCAAACTTTGAAGTGGTGCAAGATGAAGCCGATGAGTTTTCCATGATTGAAGATGAAGAACCTTGAGAGATTTATCGAAGATTAACTACTCTTGCGATCTCACTCTAAGATCATGGGAGCAAGGATACGGATGACAATTGGATCAAGCGCAAGTTTCTCAAGGCCATGATGCCTTACCATAAGGCTATGTCCTCCGTCATCCGTCAAAGGCCGGACTTCCACGCCTTGTCCTCAAGTGAAGTGTTGGATGAGTTTGTTGCAATGATGATCTTGGGAAAGACCGTCGACAATGCGGTCTTGCATGCTCAACGATTAAAGAAGTCCAACCTTTCTTTGAAGGCTAAGACTGGTGCAGAAGAAGAGGATGAAGAGGAAGACGAGGAGAGTTTCCCCGAAGACACCAAATATACCTATCATGAGCACATGGCTCTTGCTTCACGACAATTTTGGTGCAACAAGAAGAACACAAGGCCCAACTTCAACAAGAATAACTCAAGTGGCACCAAGGGCAAGCAACGTGTGAGGACGTGCTATAATTGTGGCAATGTGAGTCACTTTGTTGTGGATTGCCCTTACGAGAAGAGAGAAGACAATGGTGGAAAGCTTATCCAAAAAGACAAGACCAAGTCTTTCCCCAACAAGAACAACTTCACCAAGAAGACTCCTCCCAAGGGGTTGGTGGCACAAGAAGAGTACAATGAGGATGATGATAATGAAGATGGTGATACATTTGCCATGGCCTCCATTGCCATTGGAACAACTCCACGGGTGTCCCTCTTCGATTCACCTAATGAGAACATTGAAGGAAATATGCCCTAGAGGCAATAATAAAGTTTTTATTTTATATTTCCTTATATCATGATAAAAGTTTATTATTCACGCTAGAATTGTATTGACCGGAAACTGGATAGATGTGCGGATACATAGACAAAACACCATGTCCCTAGTAAGCCTCTACTAGACTAGCTCGTTAATCAAAGATGGTTAAGTTTCCTAACCATAGACATGTGTTGTCATTTGATGAACGGGATCACATCTTTAGGTGAATGATGTGATGGACAAGACCCATTCATTAGCTTAGCATTATGATCGTTCAATTTTATTGCTATTGCCTTCTTCATGTCAAATACATATTCCTTCGACTATGAGATCATGCAACTCCCGAATACAGGAGGAATACCTTGTGTGCTATCAAACGTCACAACGCAACTGGGTGATTATAAAGATGCTCTATAGGTATCTCCGAAGGTGTTTTGTTGGGTTGGCGTGAATCGAGATTAGGATTTGTCACTCCGAGTATCGGAGAGGTATCTCTGGGCCCTCTTCGTAATACACATCATAAGCTTGCAACCAAATGACTAAGGAGTTAGTAACGAGGTGATGTATTACGAAATGAGTAAAGAGACTTGCCGGTAACGAGATTGAACTAGGTATGAAGATACCGACGATCGAATCTCGGGCAAGTAACATACTGATGGACAAAGGGAATAACGTATGTTGTCATGACGGTTTGACCGATAAAGATCTTCGTAGAATATGTGGGAGCCAATCTGAGCATCTAGGTTCCACTATTGGTTATTGACCGGAGAGGTGTCTCGGTCATGTCTACATAGTTCTCGAACCCGTAGGGTCCGCACGTTTAAAGTTCGATGACGATTTGTATTAGATGAGTTATGTGGTTTGGTGACCGAATGTTATTCGGAGTGCCGGATGAGATCACAGACATGACGGGGAGTCTCGAAATAGTCGATATGTAAAGATTCATATATAGGACGATATTATTCAGACACCGGAAGTGTTCTGGGGTTACCGGGTACGTATCGGGTCACCGGAAGGGGTTCCGAGCAACCCCCGGCAAGCTATATTGGCCTAATGGGACTAGAGGGGAAACACACCAGCCACAAAGATGCTGGTGCGCCCCCCCCCCCCCCCATATGGGCTGGCCAAATTGGAGAAGTAAAGGGGAATAAGGAAAGGAAAAAAGGAATAGGATTCCCCCTTCCCCCTCTTCCCTTCCTACTCCAAATAGGAATAGGAAAGGGGGGAGGCCGAATTGGGAGGACCCCAAGTAGGATTCCTCCAACATGGGGCGCCCCCTTGGCTGCCTCTCCTCCCCTCCAACCTATATATATGTCGGGGGGCATCACTAGAACACACAACAAACATTGTTAGCCGTGTGTGGTGCCCCCCTCCACAGTTTACGCCTCCGGTCATATTCATCACTACAAAAAAAATACACTTTCGTGATGATACGTGTTTGTCACAGTAGGTCACTTTTTTGTCACGCATGTACATCCATGACAAATTTATGACAGAATCAAGATAGTCATACCTGTGCTGTCGTAGAAGTGTTCCATGACATTACGAAAATTATCATCACGGAAGTGTCCACTTCCATGACGATAAATCGCGCGTCACAGAAGTGCATTCGTCAAGGGTGACCGACACATGGCATCCACCGTAACAGAACGTTGTTAAGCTATTTGGTCGGGTTTTGGATCCGATAACCCATTAACAGCCCCGACCAATGGGAAATTTTCATTTGTAAAATTCTTATTGGCCGGACGAAACACGTGTTAGCTCGTAAGTGGGTCAGATAGGCGCCTATGATACGTCGACACATGGCACGGCCCAACGAGGCCCATTCCTGTGTAAAGGCCGGCCCGTTTGACTTGGTCAAAAGCTGGCGGGCCGGCCCATGGAAAGCCTGTTAACGGCCTGTTCGAATATAGCCCATTTACAGCCCGCTAACCCAAGGCCCATTACGCCCTATCCTAATTAGGCCCAGTAACATCATCTGGGCCATCCAATATGATTCCAGCCCATTTTCACTTCTGGCCCATGTATGGCCCATGACGTCTTTCGGCCCATATGAGGCCCTATGTAACTCTTGGCCTACTAACGGCCCGTGGTGAAACTGGCCCGTAATGAACAGTCTATCACTTTACACCCATTAATGGCCCGTGGTGAAACTGGCCTGTGATGAACAGTGTATCACTTTATACCCATTAACGACCCGTTATTCCGTTGGGCCGTTTCCAGCCCATGTTATCTTTCGGCCTTCTCAGAGCCCATTTATTCTTGGGCTCATTTCCAGCATTCGTTTACTTACGGCCCGTTACTGTCATTTTCTGCTTGTGGGCCAAATTCAGCCCGTGGTTAAAGTCGGCCCGTTTGTGGTCCGTTAATACGTTGGGCCGTTTTCATAGCGTCATCAAATACGGCCTATTAACGATGGCCCGTTATGGTCGGCCCATGAACGGACGATTCCAACTCTAGCCCGTTTACGGCCATAATGCGGCCTGTTATTGGCCCATGTTTGGCCATCGATCATACTGCCCGTATAAGGCCCATTGATGATACGGCCCGTAGAAGGCCCATTGTTTCTACGGCCCGTAGAAGGCCCATTGTTTCTACGGCCCGTAGAAGGCCCACTGTTTCTACGGCCCGTAGGAGGCCCAGTGTCACTACAGTAAATATTAGCCCATGGTTATTGTGGCCTAGTTTTAAAAAATAGGTTAATGCAGCCACTAGCAAACCGCGGAAAAAGAACTGCAATGACTAGAAGCAAACAAATAAACAAGACAACAAGGAAATAAATAAGCAAGCAACTTACGCTAGGCTATCACGGCTATCACACATATTACATCCACTGGGCATCAAAGTTCGCCACCAGTGCAAATAAACGCGCCGACAAAAGAATATACAAAACTGAGAGCACTTCAGAAGGCACTAGGCCTGGCCAGGTCGGGCCCCCCCAAACAGCTGAAGAAGCTGAGTAGACCTCAGTTGTGTCAACGATAGATGCATCAACACTAGATTTAAGGCATGATGGTGCGCACGGCAGTCCTCTGACATCTTCATTGCATCTTTGACTTCAAGTCGGAGCTGAGCTGAAGCAAGCCTTTCCGCTTTAAGTTGAGACTGAAGAAGTCGAACTGATTGAGGCAGCGACTGCACAGAGGTTGTCTCACACCTGCTGGTGAGTAGCTTCAACTCACTGTCTTCATCAAGACAGGACCTTGGGGTCATCTCGCTGTCCTCAAAATGGTTTGGCTCACTATCTTCCCTAAAGTTCTGCCTGGCGTAAGAGATACGAGTCTGAAAGAGAAACAAGGAGACACGTAACAGGTTTCACAATTATATAAGCAAATAAATGGATCTGTTCTGCATAAGGAACATGTTTTTACAACTACAATTTGAAACTGGTAGTTGTTGCAAACATCCAATCAGATGTAAACAGCAAAGCAAACAGCAGTGGAGGAAATGATGCCTATCCTAATCTATACTAGAACAAAGTTTGAAGGCTTGAGAAGGATGAACTTACATTACATGTTAACACGGGCTGGACAAAGCCCTTCTCCATGTTGATGGAAGGATAATTCAATAAATTCCCCAAAGAAAATTCTTTATAAGCGTTGCCATTATTCTACATTTTGCAAAGAGTAAATATAGATCAAATAATATTGGAAGAAACAGAGGATAATGAAGCTCAGGTGCAGACTGATGATACATAATCAAATAGCAATTAATTAAGTACAGCGTCACAAGGCAAAAGGGAGAGAGGTACTGACAAGAGCAATGCAGAGCCCATTATTGTTTTGAGATCGTATGATCCTTTGAGCAAGGAGATTCATCTGAAATTAGTTTTCATACAAGAGAGAAGGTAAGGCACAAGCAGAAATTTAGGAGTTCAAATTTTGAATTGATATCATAGACAGTACCTGACGCTGGGCTCCCAGCAGTTCTAATAGGGGTTTGGCCACTGGAGTAGGGGTAAAGTGTGGTACAGTTGGGCCTGTGTTTTCTGTGGCTGCTGATCTATCTGATTTAACAGGTATCACTACCTTTTCCAAATACCTAGTTTGTACTCCTTGACGACCTGCACTCACCCTCTTCCTTTTGGACACCTATTACGAAAGAACAACATCTGACTGGAAAAACATAGTGTGACGACACATGGAATAGGTACAGAAAATGGATAGGTATGGCATATACTCATATATGATGCTTAAACTAAGCAGATGGTGTAACAAAGTAGAAGTAATGCAAGAGGTCAGATGCAAAATATGTGCGACCAATACAACTTTGCAAAGTTAGAGCAAGCACCTTGATGGGTGAATAAGATAGGCCATCCTCCACCATGCCAAGTTTGATAGCCAGTGGATCGTTCCGCAATATTCCTCTCGTGCGCCCATTCTCATATTCATTTTGATAATGTTCAATATCTGACATGCATGAAAACATAAAAACAAGTGAGATTTTCTTTGTAATGCAGAAGTGATTCTAATCCAATACTGCCTCCCTGTAAAACCCTTTGTGCTATCTCTGCAATTCTTTTAAAAGATGCCATGCATGCTGTAATTTGTTGTGTGCATTAATATAATGTGGCCTACTACTCAAAATATGAGAGCTCCAGAAGTGATGACACTTCGCAGATGATAGCTTCAACATATAGTAAAGAAGAACAAGTCGACCTGACCTGACAGATTCAAAATATACTAAGGGAGAACAACTCGACCTGACCAGTCGACCGCAAGAGAAGAGTATCATCTTAAAGAAGAGCAGAAGAGCAAGCAGATTGAAGATATTACAAGTCTTTTAATACAATGTCGGTTGGCCACCCATGATGAACCAGAGCGCACAGAGAAATACTATTCTTTCCGGTCTCTCCATATGTGGCTCACATGCATTTCGAAACTAAAGTAGGAACATTTAGCTAACCAATTAAACATCTCTCAGTTTTACTAATATCAGCAATAATATCATATATGAATTTGTACAACTAAGCTTGTTTAGCTCGATGGGTGGAGCAGTGCTATTACGACACGAACCACGTAGGCTGATTGTGGTCATCATAAAATGGGGAAAACATAAGCATGATGAGTACAGTGTTGACCGTGGCAGTGGGATGGCAGATCTGAAGCTGCAAACCGCGCAAAGGGTAGTTAGCAACCGATGTTTGCTTTGAAATAACAACTAAGATTTGGTATGGACAAGAAAGTACGGTCAACAAGTGACAAAGAAATGCAATTATGCTGTCTCTCTATATGTCGCGACATGCATTTGGAAACTCAAGTGGGACCTTTAGCTAACCAATTAAATGTGTCGGTTAACTAATATCAGTATCATATCACAATCATATTTGAACAACTAAGCTTTCGAATTCTGAGTGTTGTGTTGTTTAGCTTCAAGGGTGGAGTAATGCTAGTACGACAGAAAGCACCTACGCAGATCATAGTAGAGTATATAAAAGGGGAAAACCCTAAGCATCAAGAGAAAAATCAGGAAAGTGGAACTAGCTGGACCAGTGGGTGGCGCACATGCTTTTCGAAACGAATATAGGAACATTAGGTGACCAATTAAACGTTCTCTGTTTTAGTGATATTAGCATCATATCAGATTCGTATTTCAACACGTAAGCTTTGGGTTGAGGTCTTGAGGAGCAGTGCTAGCACGACACGAAGCACCTACGATGATGGTAGTGAATATGAAGGGGGGAAACCATAAGCTTTACGAGTATAGTGCCCGTGCCATGGCGGATCTGAAGGTGCAAACCGGACAAAGCTACTTCGCAACCAATGTTTGCTTTCAACTAGCCACTACGATTTGGTACGGACAAGAAAAGTACAGTAAACAAATTACGATCTATTTTCCGGGTGAGATCAATAACTTAAGCACATATGGAAGAGTACCAGCTCTCTTGCGACGCCGTGTAGGCCTATGCTGATACGTTGAGGGTGCTGCGGGTGCGATGGCTGTCGGCGGCGGGGAAGAAGACTTTAGACGGCAGACGGCCGGGTCGGGGGATATATCCTGTTGCCGTGGACGAGGCGGTCGTAGGAGCGGCAACGGCAAGGTGGACGACGGCGCCGATGAAGCGAGAGGAGGCGATGAAAGGATCCTGGTCCAGCGCCGTGGATGAGAGACGTCCATCTCTTGCAGTGGACGACGGGGTAGGGGTAGCGGCTCCGGCAAGGTGGAGGATGGGGTGGCGGACGGAGGAGGCTGGCCGCAGTGCGGAGGTTGTCGTGCCGCCGACGGTGTATGAATGGGGAAATGGAGGGGAGGGGGGATCTCAAACTTTGGGACGCGCTTCTCTGAAATGGGGGAAAGTTACGAACTTATCCCCCGTTTAAAATTTCGGACATCGCGTCGGTTGGGGATAGGACGGTAATCTCGCATCTCCCAAATATTTGCCGGTAACTATTTCGGGCGAGGAGAGGGTGTTTTGCCGCCCACGGTTGGCGCCCACGGTGTATGAACGGGGCTGACAGGTAGGGCGGTTGTGTCACGTCTGATGGAAGTTACACATCTGCCCCTATTTAAAATATAAGCCTACATCGATTTCGGACGAGGAGAGTTTGTTTTGCCGCCCACCGTGTATGAATGGGGAAATGGAGGAAGAGACACATGTCTTTCGGACGAGCTTGAATCAAATGTGTTTTGCCGCCCACGTTTGGCGCCCACCGTGTCTGAATGGGCTCAGAGGCCGTCGTGTCACGTCTGATTGAAGTTACTAGTCTACCCCTATCGACAGCAGTGTAAATCCTGTCGATAAGGATGTCAAGTGTCAGGGGTAGACAGTAATTTCCATCTCGCAAACACTTGCTTCGGGCAGCCCACAAATTATAGTGGGTGTTTAGCCGCTTCGTTCAAAACTTGGGAGAATTAGCATTCACGTTTGCCCTGGGACCTGGCAAACTAAATTCAAATCCAATTTGTATTCGATTACGAATATCCACAGATAATTATACGTTTTGTTATTTATTTCTTCAAAACCACAACAAAGATTTATTCCACCTTTATATATGATTATGATTTAGAAATGCCGTGATCTTCGAATTCAGTAGGTTGGATACACTCTGAGTCAAACAGTTATTTCATCCAATACAATATGCTCACACGAAAAACAGTTCACCTTATGTCAATCATACAAGTACTGAGGATTACCTCGCCTAAAAAATTCGGATCATTACAACACATGGACAACATAGGGGGTCTTGCAACATAATCCATTCAGAGACATGACACAACATGCAAGTACAATAATCTAATGAAAATTTCAACTGGTATCTAAAGAAGAACCGGGATTATCTTGGGCTTCAGATAGCAGAAACAGCAGGACCTCCTCCGTCTTCAAATGCAACATTCTTACTTCCTCCAATTCTTGGGTTGCTTGCATAATGCGTGCCGCTAATTCCGTAATTTCCAGCCTCAAGATAAAGATTACCTCATTCATGGCAGCCACACCATCTCTTTCTGCCTCTAGTAGAGCCTCAAGCACTATAATATCTGTGCTCAGACTGCTCTCCGGCGGTGTTGCCTCTGAACTGCTACCATCTGGTAACATGGATGGCGCACTGCTTCCACAAATAGATTCTGGGGTTGTACATTGTGTCCTAGTGTGAACGGCATCCTGAAAGGTTTCCGCTGGACATCAGTAAGAGATAGTTATCGTATGATCCAGGCAGTAAGCTTACATGGTAAACGACGGACGAATTATTGCCGAGCATGGCAAACTATATTTAAATGGTTCGAAGCAGCATCAGCCGAAAAGAAATTAAAATGGTAAGATGAAACTAGGGATGTAAGTGGCAAATAAACGAAATCCGCCAGTCCCATCTAGTTAGTTTTTTCTACCTCCCTAGTTCATTTTCCTCAAAAAAACAAAAACTCTTTTGAACTATCATACCACTAGTGGACTTTAATCGGGATTAAACCGGACCCAGTTGACATCCCTAGTTGAAAGGGAGTGTACAGCCGCTATATTTAAGTTGCCAAGGCATCTAAGCAGTTGAAATAATCTGAGAAAGCACTTAACAGTGTGGCCTCATATAAACTACGAAGACAGTCTTGTGATGAAGTTGAGAGGAAAAGTTAAGGACTCAAATGAAATAGGCATGCATTTCTTTACGATAGTACAGCAGGCACTGCTGACATATTGGCCAACTCAGGTATAGCGTAACAACAAATAAGCATTCGAATCAAGCAATACAGCAAAGCAGACAACTGAACTATTTGTAATTCGGTAGGATTACACGTTGAGGGCACAAGCCAAGAAAGCAGCCCACTCGCATTACATTTCACATGTACTAAAACACACTGGCTTACCATATGTTGCTGTGAAGCCTAGCTGCTGTTGCAATGTTCTTTGAAGATATCGTCAGCATCCCGTGGTTGCAAATCTAGTTGTTGTAGTTTATTCTGCACCATCTATTTAGGTAAAATTAATTTTAATCGCATGCACTGGTCCGAATTGATCATCAATGGTTCATCTAAACTAATGAAAGAAGGGTGTGTGCATACACGACAATACTCCCTCCGATTCTTTTTACTTTGCGTATAACTTTTTCTCAGTTTTCTCGTATTAGTCTGCGCGTTGCCGATTCCTAGCGCTGGTTTCCTTTTGTGCCCCGCCCCATCCGCCTCTGCCCTAATTAATTGGCAAATTAGTCCAGAAAAATTAAACCAGTGCCCTCCTTGGTATGCGGGTCAAGAGTTATGCGCAGAGTAAATAGAATCGGAGGGAGTATATCTGCTTCCCTATATTTTTATGCTTGTTCGAGGTGCCAGCCCCAAAAGAACAAATATTTTGCTTGATGGGGTTGGCAGCTCCATAATTAATAGAAGCATCAAATTAGTCATGCAACTTGGGAAGATCAAGAACACACAAACAAGTAATGAACAGAGGCTCGGAGCAGTGATGTAATAGCTAGCATCAGAAAATGTAGGGTAAAACGAACAAAAAGCAGCGGAACCACATGCTAGTTTGCTGATGTGTAATTAAGCATAGAGAACATTAAGCAGTCTGATGGAACCAACAGGTGGCATCAGAACAAAACTAAAGCATATTAACTATATGTGCACTGGTATGTAATTTAGCACATGTAACATGTTCACTGCCAGAAGTATGGCCCTACAGGTGCAAGCAGAATAACGCGTCTCATGAAAAACTGAATGATGCCCTGAAGAAATTCAAAGGTGCGCTGCTTATGCTAGAAAAGTGAACGTAGGCGCCGGCCGTTGGATAATAGTACCTGATTCTCGGCGGCGTATGGGTATCGTTGTCATACTTGATAGCTAAGGATCGTCGATGGTGCTCGTGTTGCGGTTGAGTTTGGGCCGGCTGTCGCCGTCGCTGAAGCGGCTCCGGTGCTACGGTTGCGGCGCCTGTCGACATACAAGAAAGCTCATCTGTGGTAAGTGAACAGTTGCACGATAAAGAGAAAAACCGAAAGGAGTACAAATCGAAATAACCTGATGAGGCTGCGGCGTCGGTAAAGCAGGGCCGGTGGAGTTGAATATGGCGTCCGTGGAGCGGGTCCGGTGCAGTGGACGAAGGCTTCGGCGGGCGCGTTGTACAGTGCTTTCGGTGAGGCGGATCTGTTGCGGCGGACGAGGGCTTGTATGAAGGGCCAGCGAAGGGGCGGACGAGGGAGTCAGTGAAGGGCCTACGCTGTGGTGGACGAGGGCGCCGGTTAAGCAGATCCGGTGCGGTGGACCATGATGGCGGTCAAGGAGATCTGGAGCGGTGGACAAGCCAGTCGCTGAAGCGGCTCCGGTGAAGTGGTGAGTTGGCAGTTGGGGGTTCCAAGGTGCGGAAGGTAGATCCGGCGGGGTGTGAGGTCCACCGCTGCGGCGGAGGACTAGATTCGGCGGCTTGCCGTGGTTGGGGGGGTCGGGGAGGGGAAGGGGAGGGGCTCTGGGGAAGAATGTTGGGGGCAAAGAGGGGAAAACAATGGAGTTACCAAAGCAGCCCTTTTCCGTTCATGTGGCAGGGGTAAAACAGGAATATCGCAGGGCTAAACTTTCGGGCGCGTGATATTTCGATGTGAGCGGGAAGTTTGAAAGCTTTTGGCGCCTAAAATTATAAGTATTCTGCTCTCGTACGGCCGACTATGATATCATGGCCGACAATTTGTTTGTTTTGCACGCAAAAAAATGTGCAAGTTTTGAAAATCAATGTCTCCAACTCGAAACTTAGATTGTCCATTCAATTCAAATATGGATCATTGAGCTACTACAAGCAAATACCATCATACGGTCCAATTCAAATGAAATTCCAAATGTGTTTATCCTAAATATGATGACAAAAGCAAAAATGTGTATGTGTATGAATAAAGTGGATGATTATAAAGTTTGAACATGCCCGTATGTGTATATCTCTAGGTTTGATATATGAATTTGAAATCACGAAATCCCGGCTTAAAAAATGTACCTCCGTTTAAATGAATTACAAAAGCTAATGATGGAGTCGAATTCCAAAATTCCAATCTTAGGTTTGTAATTCTGGTACATCAAGGTATATCACGCATGTTCAAAAGTATCGTTATCTCATAGTACAAACTGTGAAACAAATTGACCAACCATGAGTGCACAATATCTCAATTATGCTAAAGTCCCTCAAATATAGACACCTCACTCTTTATCTGAAGTCAACCCCCCCCCACCACACACACATAGAGAGAGAGAGAAGTCGTTCTCTCCCCCAAACACCAACACACGAGCACATTAACACCCCTCTCTCTTATAAAGTTTGGACCCCAACATAGGTCTCTATAACTTTGTCTCTCGGGCATGCACACATCTCTTCCCTCATTCTCTAGGTCTCCCTCTATCTCTCTTACCCAAGCACATGCACTATGTAGAGTGTATATTTCCCATACACACAAAACGTCACCCCCAAACGTCTATCTCCCTAGTTATGTGGTTCTCGCGCACTCACCTCACACACCACCCCCACTGCAAACAAGCACACTTTGTCTCCTTGTGCACCACTCTCCTCTTTCTATCTCTCCCACATGCGGACCCGCCCCAGCTCTTTCCCCGTATACATATATGTCGTGACTCTTTGCATAGCTCCCTAATGTATAATCGTTCTCGATTTCGCACATTGTTCTCTACACCATCTATTCTAGATCTCTCATGAAGTCCCTATCACACACACGATGACTTGCTTCCCTTGCGTCTCCGTTCATAGGCCAATTTCGGACAACATCAACATTGTCTCCCTATCTATACGCCATTTATGGACACAAACGACCCCTCTCGCCCCCTCTCTTCCTCTCACTCTCTCTCTCTCCGTCGCTAGCTCTCTCTTTCTCTCGCTCTCACACCCCTCTCCCACACACACACTCGATGTCTCTTCCAAATAGTCTGCTCCCCCCGCCCGCACCCGTGCTATCTCGCTACTACACATGTCACACCATCCCCCCTTCCCTTATACTAGGTTTACATCATCAGTGGTCTCTCTACTCCACATACACTCTCTGCCTCTCACACACAAACGCGTGCACAAACACACACAGACACGCACAAACACCCATTTACCTGGATCCTCATCTCTCCTCATGTCCGCATGTGTATCTCACACACTCACTCTCTAATTATGTATATGTGTCTCCACGTTACACAACACAAATCCCCTACATGTCTCTCTCTATCCTCCACACACATAGACACAAAGAATCTGTTATCATTGCCTCAGTCTCTAACATATCACACACGCACTCTCTCTCTCTCTCTCTCTCTCTCTCTCGCAAACACGCTCAACAAGGGTTTCCCCTTGAATAACTTACCGTCTATTCATGAACAGTCGTGGCAGTACGGCGAACACGAGACGTGAAAAAGAATAAATCTACACGTGCTTAGACCACCTAGTATGACTACTAGGACTAGAGCAAGCCAAAAAGTGCGTCGCCGTCACCCCCTCCTTGTCGGCGACGGGAAAATCTTCGTTTTACACAGTCGAGAAGTCATTGTGCTAAGGCCCCACATGTCGAGGCGTTGAATAGAATGTAGATGCTAGTTTACAGAAGCAAGTATCGATAATACGTTTGTATCTCCATACTTATATTTCTTCTCTTATAAAAAACCGAGTTGGTGATGATGGTACGTGTGCCATCTTGCAATATAGACCGTCCGATCTATATCTGACGGATGGAAATTAAACTAAAAGATACCCGCACCCCTCTCCACATTTGCAGACAAGGCCTTCCCTCGTTCATCCTTATCTCCAACAAACCTCATTGTTGAGCAATTAATAAAGGAAGCCTCTGGAACAAACTGGCCTGGTGGCCGCTGCCGGCGTCGTCAATCCCCATGCCTCCGCTCAGTCCGACCACCAACCACCACCACACCCCACTCCTCTTCACCTTATCTCATATTTCTCGAGATATCATTAGTTTTTACACATGGGATTACTCCCGCAAGGGTCAATCACAACAAGTGTTTTATAAAAAAATGCATCTTGATGTTCCGTGCAATGCACGGATCTTGCTAGTACTCCTACACAAGACTAAGTTGGTGATGCTGGTGTGTCTGCCATCCGTCGTTTCTGACCATTAGATCTACATCTAACGATTGTGAGGTAAGTTGTTGCCTTTTCTCACCAACATCCCACTTGTCTACCAATTTGCAGAAAAACCCATAATTAGTATCTTAAAACCAACCACATCCCTCCCTGACCTCACCAAAACAGCCCAAGGAATATATTCTAATTGAAACATAATATATCTCTAGTGACATATGTATATCAAAATTAGAGTGTTTTGTACCAAGTTTGTGAATAAGTATTATTCTAATTGTGATTCGTTGCAACGGACATGAACATTGCTAGTATTTCCAACCATGCATTTCTTTTCCTAGTATTCCATAGTTTCGAGTTTTCCATCAAGATATTAGTCACTCATGGTTGATATTTACTTTCAATCATGTACACATATGCACTATGTAACTAGCCTTGCTTATTGGCTTCCAAAGCTTAACTTTCACTCCTACTTACAATATGTAGAGTATTTAACAAAAAACTACCACTTTCAACCAGCCCTAGGAGGAATCTATTGTACAAAAAATAGCAAAAACATACCCAAAATTTCTTAATCCACGCCAAAAACTACCTAGTACTCCTACCGATTAGGTTCGTTTTAACCCATTTACGACAGGGTTGGCCCACATGTTCGTGCTGACGAGGCAGCTTAAACCAACACATTTTGTTTGACCGTTGACACGAGGGACCCACATCTGACCTTCTATCATGTTATTCCCCCTCAAATCATTATTTTTCCTGAACATTACTTCAAACAGTACTGATGCGTGTTCGTCGGTGGCGCCGGTGATGAGCGAGTTGGCCGCCGCTCCGCCGGACGGGCCGGACGCCGCGCTGGCCTCCGCACGGGTTGGCAGGCTGGCCCGAGCGTGACTCACGAGCGAGCAAGCCGCCGCGCTGGCCTTCGCTCGAGCCAGATGGCTGGCCTTAGCGTGGCGCGCGTGAGCAAGCCGCCGCGCTGCCGTGCCAATCTAGCTAGCAAACCTTGCAGACAAGCAGCTGGATGGAGCTATCTTGGCTAGCTAGCGGCCGCGAGCGTCGGACGGAGCTGGCATCCGGGCTGCCGCAACATGGGCTCCGCACCGCCGGCGGTTTTGACCTCGCCTTCTGCCGGCGGCAGTAGCTACGTCCCATGGCCGAGGATGACTAGGTGGACGGGCCGGAGGTAGGAGGTCACTCGAGGATTTTTGTTGGTAAGAGGAGTACAATGGTTGATAAGGTAGTCTTATCTTAAGTCTGCCACGTATGCAAGTGGTAGTAGTTTCTTGGCATTTTAGTGGTTTCTTGCATTATTAGAGCAAGTACAATAGAGCTGAGTCAGCGGGCTATAAGAAATAAACTACTACTACATGTTGGCTATAAGATGGGCTGTAGATGACATGGCACTGGCTTATAGCCAGCAGCTGGCTATACTATTAACCATGCTCTTAGGGGTTTCTTGTAAGGAACAATGTACGTACTGCTAGCGACAAAAGGAGATTCTAGGTTGCGTTGTACCCCAACGAGTACTACTAGTGGTCGCGGGAGTGTATACCTCGTTTTGTGGGTTAGATCCTAGCTGAACGCACAATGGCCTTTTTTTAAATAGTATACTATCTAGATACATTGCAGAAATGGATGTATCTAGAACTAAAATACATCTAGATACATCCATACCTGTGACAAGTAATTCAGAACAGAGGGAGTACTACACTTTGCTGCGAGCCAATATTTTACACGGGTAGTTTGAGTTTTGAAGTCAAACGGACATGCGGCCCCACAATCTGGGTGCACTAGAGTCTGGACAACCTAGCCACGTGAACGGGTTTTCCTTCCCAGCATCCCGTGGCTCGAATGCTCGCCCTAGCCGCACCTCGCTTGCAGCTTCCAGCTAGTAGCATATTTAAACTAGCGCCTCCCAATTAAGCCCGAGGAGCCGGAAAAGCCTGGCGGGGCATTGGGAACTATGCAATATTGCTCTGTACATAAAGTGCTCTACTACTACTCTGTAGCTTGTGGCGTTGCATGCATGGACTTCACTCCATTATCGGCTCTACTATAAAAGAAATTCCTCTTGACGTGTTTTTTTTGAAACGGAGGCAAAAGCTTTGCTTCATCTCATTCATAAAGACGGAACTACTAACAAAGTTCGACGAGATCCATTACACCTCCACAAATGGAAGCGAAAAGCCTAGTCTCGCTATATCAAATAACTCAAATGTTCTGCCCCCGCAGTAACCATTGCTGATAAACAGGCTGCTAGTGTGTGCGTGAGAGGAGCGGCTGAGTAGGCCAGCTACGTGAGAGGAGCAGCTGAATAGAGCACCGAGAGTACCCACTAGGCCACTACGCATGTGTACTTCCCCTGCATTGATAGTACAGCGATGGTTCTAGAGAACAGTAGTACCCTCCACTTCCAACTGTAGCTCCTTGGCCCTGAGATTCAAGAGTTCAAAACTGGTGCACTATACAAGACTAGACTAGAAGTACAGTACTCCCTCCTTTCCGGTTTATAGGGCTCATCTCAAAATTTTAGTTTTTCCATTTTATAAGGCTCAATTTGGTTGTTTCCCATCACATGTTCAGATTCCAAGGTGCATTAAATCATTGCATGCAAGTATTAAGAGAAAATTGACCAATGAATGTAATTTATGCATGCATGCATTGCAATTAATGCATTGGTAAACATACTTTTTTGAGGAAAACAAGAGCATTAATTGGGTGCTTTTTTGAGGAGTAATTGAGAAAAGTAGTACTAGTACTGCTACAGTACGAGTACGTACTCCTCCGTCACGTAATGTACGACATTTTTTGACACTAGTTGGCGTGTACAAAAAATGGCAAAAACATACCCAAAATTTCTTAATCCACGCCAAAAACTACTACCTAGTGCCAAAAATTTCTTACTAGTGCTATTATTTACAGTATAATGCAATCCCATAACGTTCCATAATGCTAGTACTAGTACTCCATGGTACCAAAAACTACTACCTAGTGCCAAAAATTTCTTACTAGTGCTATTATTTAGAGTAGTAAATAATAGCCTCACCCCTTCGCTGAGGAACGATCTACAGTTGGAAGGGACGAGGCCCTGTGGTTACTACGCTCTTATCTCCTCCTCGCCAGTTCCCCTCCCCCCGAAGAGAAGGCAGTTCATCGCTGCTCCCATGGATTCGCCAGGCGGTTCTCCTCCTCGTCGGGGCTGGGAGACCTTGGACGACGATTCTCTGGGAGAAATCGCACGCCGCTCCGACGTCCTCACCGCCGCAAGACTCGGTGCTTCCCGCACGAACTTTTTCAAGACGCTTCTTAAATAGGCTTGGGAAAAGTCCATGCTTGTTGGTCTTCCATGCGTCCTCGAGGAGAAGGTTCTTCTATGGGACAATTCTTCGAACAGTCCACCGCTCCCTGGCCATGGTTGCACGTTGACTCCGCTAGAGTTGACGACATTGAGAGGTAGTTGGATTTTGTCCGATGAGCAGGTCAGTAATGGAGTTTGATCATGTAGTACTTAGTTATTCCATTTCCATCCCATAATTTCTCCGCTGCCCACCGTCTTATATATAGGTCTGGGTCGGTGCCAATGAAGATTGGCTTGCATACCTCCAGCCGGATACCACCATGATTTTGCACAACATCCACAGCAGTGCGGCCGTTCCGGTAGACCCCTTCTCCACCATTGGGATCGGCCTTCCGGACTGGCTGGGCAAGAATACGTATGATGATGCCTACATGAGATTGAAGAAGATAGCAATTGCGGACCCGCCGACAAAGTGACGCGGCTACGACGATTACTATCTCATCATGGTGTTCGACATAAGGATTGCCATCAATGCAGGAGGCAGTAAAGGCAGAGGCTGGCGCATGTTGGCGGCGGCAGATTTGTACCCCTATACGTTCGAAGACGTCGTGCGCCATCTAGGCCGCATCTTCGCGGTGACAAGCCAGGGGACTTGTTTCATCTGGTCGACATCCTATGGTACGGGAGATTACAAACGGAATGCACAAACCATCATTTGCATCCCTAACGGTACTCCATTATTTTGCAGGGACCAGTCATCCCCCGATCAAAATAAGATCGCCGATCCTGGATGTGCATTTGCATCCGTGATTTGGTCTAACCTGGAACCTTGTAGCTGACTTTGGCATATTGGGATCAACTATCTTAGCAGTCGTTACCCATGGTACCACTGATGTGCAACATGGTCACATAATCTACCACGATCGGACCATCACCATCTACCCAGGTATTCCATTTTTTAACCCTCTCGCCTTCTCTTTCATTGTTGTACTAGTAGTATACTTTGTAGTACTAGTAGGAGTACTTTTTACCTTGGAGGACGCATATAGCTAGCTAGGCCCTTGAAGATTTGAACCCACTAGCTGCCACCATTTTTGTTTTTCCATGTCTTACTATCTCATCCATGTAGCCAAGAGTGGCTATATATAATAAGCCGGTTATTTTACTTCCACTATACTGGAGTAGTACTATTTGCTGCATAGTATTACTGACCACCACATTTGAGCACAACATTATTATGCATGGACCTTGACTATGTACGTCACCATGTGTCCAGATCTAGGATGCCGCGTGTACCAGATGAACGGCGCCGAGTTCGACCCCCGTGATGCTACGTGGGTGCCGAGGAACACTCTTGGAGAGTACTCGCTTTTCATCGGGGACAACTACCCCATTGTGAAGAAGATGCCACCTTCCGTGCACGACACGGAAGGCCTACCGTTCATGAAGCATGGTTGTGTCTTCAGTGCGCACCACCGGATGAACGACATGCTGGGACAAGCTATCCCTGATTTATGCCGCTTCAGCTTGGATGAGTCTCCATCGTGTGGAACCGGACTAGAAAGCTGGGACAATGATTCCCGTTGCCCACCGCTATGGATCGTGCCATCCATGAAGAACACCTGGGACTGGAACCTGGAGGAGGACATGTAGCCCATCTATAATGTGTAAGTGGAGTATGGTAATTGTGAACGGTAGCACTGTGAAACCTTGCGCTTGTGTGGCATACTTGCATTTGTCCTTTAGAATTTATTACTAGTAAATGTGTTATGTCTACGTGCAACTTGTGTGGTTGTTGCACGGGCTCCAACACGCTCTTTGAGAAAAAAAGGTGGCACAACTTTCGATATACGTGATGTGGCGGCATCATACAGTAGCATCGTTTACTATAGTTGTACTAGTACACTCCTACTAGGACGACAACTCCTATAAAACCTTGCGCTTGGCTCTTTGCCTCTTCGGGAGGTTCAACAATTCATACTCGTGTGAACCTTGCACTTGGCTCTTCGCCTCTTCGGAAGGTCCAACAATGATGATACTACAGTACAATATGCTTCTGGCAATCTGACACTGATTGAACTGCTGCACGTCCACCGCGAGGGCGAGGGCGAGGGAGAGGGAGAGGGCGCTGTATTCAAAACCCTCTCCTTGTCCTGCGAACCACCACGCGCGTGGGCGAGGGAGAGGGAGAGGGCGCTATAGTCAAAACCCTCTCCTCGTCCTGCGAACCACCGCGCGCGTGGGCAAGGGAGAGGCGTAGTAAGCAAGCTTCTCCTCGTTCGGCGAGTTGATGGGACACATCAAAGCAGTACTAGTACTAGTAGTAGTAGTCCATACTGCGTCCTTTCCGATTAATATGGCTTAATTTGAAACGAGAAAAGTACACTGGCGGTCAACGTATGTAACAGTACGCTCTTTACGGTCACTATATATAGTTTTGCGGCGATTATGCGATCACTAGCTCATCGTAGAGCACCGTATTGCACCCTACTGACCGGCCACATAGTCGACATGGCACTTTGTTGACTGGTTAAATTGTCACCTGGTTTCTGGGTCACACCTGTCAGTTGGCAGAGCAAAGAAATCAGTTAAACAAAACTTTACGCACGCGCGACACGAGTCCAACCCTTGCACGCGAACCGCCCTGGCTGTGTATGTGAGTGCATGCACATGTCCTCCCTCGGTCTTCCAACAAAGAGTGTACTACATGATGTACATCTACACTTCCAATGCATTTAGCCTTTAATCTACTAAATCGATATTGATTGACTAATGCACCAATTTGTGTTCTAGGTATAGGCTACATGTCTATCCTTAATTACAGCATGCAACGGCCTTCATTTAATCTTCTTATCTCAATGGTCACATGCACACATAAGTCTGCTACTTTTGGGCGTTAATTATGCCCTGGTCAATGTGTAAATCTCTAAATGTACAGTCTTTCACGGACGTAGGGAGTAGGTTGAGCACTTGAGCGTGAGCGTGTGTGTTGCGTCGTGTGCTGTGTGCCACATGGGTGCGTGAGTGTTGCGTGCGTCCATGTGTATGTGTGAGTGTTGCATGTTGCATGCATGCATGCATGGGGCTTACTCCCTCCCATTGACATGTTCATATTTCAAGCTTCCTCTGTTCCCTCCATATGGTGATACTCCCTCTGTTCCCAAATATAGTACAAAGTTGAGTCATCTATTTTGGAACGGATGGAGTAGTACGGAGTAAAAGCCTCCCTCTGTTCTCAAATACGGAGTGTTTGTCTTTCTACAGATTTCAACAAGCGACTAGGTACGGAGCAAAATGAGTGAAGTGAGCGTAGAGGCATAGGGATACTGTAGAAAGGAAGTCCTCGTGATCCATTTATTCCCCATCTCGGTCAGAGAGAACTATTCAACTAGTCTTGGCAGTGAAGTGACAATACACGCTGCAGCAGATGAGACACGTAATTAATAAGCTGAACCAGCATGTTGGTGTTACTAAATCAGCCTTACCTAGTACTGCCATCATGTTTGCCAGTAGAGCACGCAATCCGCAAATACGCCTACACACCTCTGTCCTCCATTAAATGACATATGGGCCCTGTTGTGGTAGACCCACATGTCATCGGTGTAACTATTTACACTCCGAAGGACGGTATATCCTGGTAGTAGTACTAGTAGAATTGAAGCACTCCTCTGGTTTGAAGGATAGATACCTTCCTGGGATCAAGTGCATCCTAACTCACCTGCGTAGGATGTACTGATAATGATGATGGAGATGCTGTGCAGAAGACATATATATATATACATATATCAGTTAGGCTTCAAGTGCGTACTTGTTAGTTAAACCTATGTATAAATTGTGACACTAAATACGACTAGTAAGTAGTACAGTAGCAGTACTAGTATACGTCGGTCAAATTATTCATCATGTCCACACATTGAATTGACGTGACAACACGCTGCGCGTGAGGTGACACAAGAATCCCGGCAGCGTGTTCGGGTATTCTGGAATTACCGATGCAAGTCGAAGAAGGATTGGCCCAACCTGAGAAACTTGAGGCCAAAGTGAGTGCTGACAGCACGAGATTTCAGTCTCTCATCGATTTGTTCATACCAACCATCGACAGCGAGCATGACATATGTTACACCCAACCTGAGAAACTTCCAGGTAAGACACCGATCGGCCGTCTACTTGCACAAACATATTCCTTTGTTTATAGCTCTATTTTTCTTTTTACACGCAGACCTGGTGAAGCAATTACAATTCGACAGTTAATAAAAAGTGAAACAAGTGACTGCAACATGCGAAAGATGTTATGAAAATGCCAACTAGGTACACTAAAACCTGTATTCCACAATACTGCAGGTATCACACTAAGTGGCCTAAGGAAGCATTTCTTCCAGCGCAATTCCAGTGCGTTCAAAAGGGGCGCGTGGACGCATCGCAAGATATAGTCGGAGTGTGGAATGCACGCGATGTGGCACAAGACCGGCAATACCTTGCCGGTGATGGTCAACAACCGGCAGACGGGCAGCAAAAAAGGTTCTGGTGCTGCACACAAACAAGAACTTCGACCAGCAGAGGACCAACTGGGTGATGCACCAGTACCACCTCGGCCAGTAGATTGCCAGGGTTGTTTTGTTTTTAACAGGCCCAGCCCATGACGACAATGGGGCACAAAGATCCAGCAGGTATCTACTACCCTCTGGCCCGCCAGAGTTAGTTATATTTTGTCTTACAACATCCGCAGGCAGTTTTTTTACTGAATCAAACACACAGCCCAGTTCTATTTTCCTCTTGAAACGCATGTCCTACATCCGTTTTCTAAGCTCTACCTATAGTTTTACTAGTTCATATACACGTATCATTATATTGAAAACACATAAAATTCCCTTTTCATATTTACATCCTTATTTTTGTTGTTTTTTCCCACCCAATGCTGATTTTTTACCACTAGTTTTCCCTTAAACCAACTAAATTTATCCCACGTATTATTTGCTTACAAAAACAAAATGATTTTTTGGCAAATCAATAAGTTCTTAAAAAAATGTTTATCATTTCGGGATTACAACAGTTCGTACTCCTCCGAAATATGCAAAATAAGGTTGGACTTTTTGACTGTGGTACTAGGCAGAAAATGGGCTGTAATAAATTACTTAAGAATTAGCAAATGGGCTGCAAATTAAAAAAATAGCAAATGGGCTTTATGTTGTCTACCACAGATTTGGAGGCTGACTTGTGGGCCTACTAAGTTCATGCGTACACAAGGTTTCTCAAAAAAGAAACTTAGTCAACAATCGACTCTACCAGCGTCAGACCGTTAGATGTCAATCTAACGGCAATCGTGCTTCTTCAGTCTCTGATCCTCCTGCCCCAGCCACCCAAACCAGCGCCGTCGGAACCGCCTGCTCCCGCCTCTCATGGCCGGCAGTGCTGCCGGGAAAGCCTCACGGCCCCATCATACTCGCATCCCTGGCTTGTCTATCCCTCTACTCACCCACACCTCCTGTTATTTTCCGGCGACGGCAGCCGAACCAGTCAACCCTCGTACTCTCCACCGCGTGGGCAGCCACTGCCATGTCTTCCCTGGCTCCGTGTTGTTCCCTTTGTAGGCCTCGCTGTCGTCCACCGCCCTGGTGCTCTCGGCGCGGCGTGGTCAATGATGTCCATCCAACGGCCGTAGTGCTTCTTCAAAACTGGTTTTCTTGCCCCAGCCGCCCAAAGCAGCGCGGGTCGTGCCGCATGCTCCTGCCTCCCGTGGCCAGCTGTGCTGCCGCGGAGGCCTCACCGCCCCTACTATTCCCACCGCTGGCCAGGCCCTGCAGCGACGGCAGCCTCACACCGCAGCCGAACCAGTGAACCCTCGTACTCCTCTCCGCGCGGGCTTCCGCTGCCGCATCATCCCCTTCCTAGGCCTCACCGTCGTCCATCACCGTGGTGCTCTCCGTGCGGCGTGGTCAACGTGGTCAAGGAAAGACTTCCATTGGAAGAGTATTGTACGTGGAGAGGCTGACAGCTGGGTCCATGGCCACACCCTAGTTTTTTTTGTGATTTGCCAAGCAAGTCGCTTTGTCAGGCCTGTTGGGCTGCAAATCTTTCAAGACGAGGAGAGCTTTCATTCGGCTGGCCGAGAAAATGGCCCGTCAGTAATGAGAAATGGGCTGTACATTTTTAAAACACATCAAACCGGCAATTAGTTTCAAATATCTTTTTTTATTTCGAGATTTTAAATTACATTAATTTTTATGCATGGAGAATTTGTTGGATTTTATATTGATATACATTTATTTTTAAAATCAGTTTGAATGTGAGTCAAAATTTCGGGATTAAAAACAAATCGGACCGCACCGAAATATGCAAAGTTTCGTATAATTTTTTAACCGTGGCCACAATATGGGCTGTAATGCTATCAAAAAGAATATGGGCTCCAAAAAAACCATAATAATTAGCATATGGGATGTAAATTATTAGAAATAATGGCAGATGGGTTGTATGCTATTTCATACAGATTTGAGGCTTTCCTAAAAAAAGGTTGACGCACAAGCAGTGACCGTTGGATGGCCATCCAATGGCCGTCGTGCTTCTTCAATCTCTGCTCTTCCTGCTCCAGCCGCTCAAACAGGCGCCAGCGGGACTGCCTGCTCCCTCCTTCCCGCGGCCGGCTCTTCTGCCGCGCAGGCCTCACCGCCCCACTTTACTCCCATCGCTGGCCTAGCCATCCCTCTACTCACCGACACCTGCTGTTATTCTCCGGTGATGGCAGACGAACTAGTAAACCCTCGTACAGTCGTACTCCCCTCCGTGTGGGAAACAACTGTCGAGTCTTCCCTGCCTCCATGTCGTTCCCTTCCTAGGCCTCACCGTCGTCCACCGCCCTGGTGCTCTTGGCGTGGCCTGGTTAACGTGGTCAACGACTGACATGCATCTGAAGTGGAATTTAGGTGGAGAGGCCGACAGCTGGGTCCACGGCCGCACGCAAGGAAATGCCTCCTTATTACGCGCAAAATAATGATTCCTCCACCTGACATCTGGGACCCACCGAAAGGGCCTCTGTATTTCGCGAAAAAAACGTTACCGCCACTGACAGCTCGGACCCACCAGCTATATGTTCGCACGCAAGGAAGTGCCTCCTTATTACGCACAAAAAAATGAATACCCCCCTGTTAGCTGGGACCCAGTATAGTGCCAGGCTGACTTGTGGGCCTACTAAGTTGACAGGGATGGAGGGCTTTGTCAACTTAGTCAATATGCACGATTCTAGCTCCAGTGACCGTACGATGTCCATCCAACAGCCATAGTGCTTCTTCAACCTCTGGTCTTCTTGCTCCAGCCGCCGAAACCAGCGCCGGTCGTGCCTCGTGCTCCTGCCTCTCGTGGCCGGCTGCGATGCAGCGGAGGCCTCACCGCCCCCTACTACTCCCATCGCTGGCCAGGCCAGCCCTCTACTCACCCACACCCCCTGTTATTCTGCGGCGACGACAGCCTCACACCGCAGCTGAACCAGTGAACCCTTGTACTCCTCTCTGCGCGGGCTTCCACTGCTGTGTCTTCCCCAGCTCCGCGTCGTCCCCTTCCTAGGCCTCGCCGTCGTCCACTGCCCTGGTGCTCTCGGCGAGGCGTGGTCAACGTGGTCAAGGAAGGAGTTCCATCGGACGTGGACTGTACATGGAGAGGCTGACAGCTGGGTCCACGGCCGCAGCAAGGAAGTGCCTCCTTATTACGCGGAAAATAATGTTTCCTCCACCTGACAGCAGGGACCCACCGGACGGGCCACCGTATTTCGCGAAAAAAACGTTTCCCCCCTGACTGCGGGGACCCACTAGCTACACCTTCGCATGCAAGGAAGTGCGTCCGGACAAAAAAAATGATTCGCACACCTAACTGCTGGGACGCACCAGCTACATCTTCGCACGCAAGGAAGTGCGTC